>NC_056588.1:26425039-26520039 GCF_018340385.1 Cyprinus carpio
TTTTAGGACCATTTCTTATTATTACTTAATTTAATTAAATTATTTATTTAATTACATTTTGTTTTTATTTTCTTTATTTTTATTTTAATATGGTTTCTTTATAGATTTTTATTTTATTCCTTATTTTAATTATATTTATGTACTTAATTCTTGCTGTTTATTTTAATTGTATTAATTTCTTTCTTTTGATTTTATTTCTTTATTACTTATATTTGTTTATATTATTAGTATTTATTTACTATAATTATTTTAATTTTATTTAATTTTATCTTATTTGATTGTATTTGTATGTTTTTGTTTTATGCATTTAAGTTTTCTGTATTTTAATAAAATTTATTTACTTTAATTTTATTTGTTTATATATATATATTTATTTCTTTATTATATTCATTTTATTTGTTTATATGAGTTTTGAATTATGAATCAAAAGACAAAAATACTTTCTGTTTTTAGGACCATTCAGATTATTAAATTGTATTTCATTTATTTTTTCTTTAATTACATTTAGTTTTTATTCTTGCTTTATTTTTATTTTAATATTTTTTTCTTTATTTTTATTTTATTCCTTATTTTAATTCAATTTATGTATTTTAATTTTGCTATTTATTTTAATTGTATTTCTTTTGATTTTATTTCTTTATTTCTTCTTATTTCTTTGTTTATTTTACTTTATTGTTTGTCTATATTATTAGTATTTTTTTACTGTAATTATAACTATGAATATTATTTATTTATTTTATTCCGTTTTCTTTGCTTGTTTTTTATTTTGGTGCATAAATGACACTCTTCAGCTTGAGTTCTGCTGCAGTGATGATGATGTTGCAGTGAATGACGATCGTGTGTGTGTGTGCGTGTGTGTGTGTGTGTGTTTAGAGAGCTGGAGGAGAGGGTGGCGGCACTTAATTCGGCCATCAAGAAACCCAGGTAGGTCTGGTGTGGTTTCCAGCAGTCTGTAAGTGTTTCAGGAGTTTGTTCTGAGCAGTGTGGTTTGTTGGTTTGAGGTTGAGCACGGTGACGGAGACGTCGGTGGCGGTGGTGACGACACGCTCGAGGGAGGTGTATTTCTGGGGCGGGGGGAAGTTCACTCCTCAGAAGCTGGACATGTTTAAGGGCGGCAGCATCGCTCAGCACGTCTGCGCTGGAGAAACACAAAATCAAAAACAGAACACAACCAAAAATTAACTTAACACATGTACCTCAAATTATCATTATATCTTAATCTTTTTTCACATCGTCAGGGTTATTATAATAAAGTTAAAATAATAAACCAAAAATAACATTCCACCTTAAACTTGTCATACTTAAATTGACCATATAATGTTGACCTGGTAAGGACTCTAGTACACTGTAGCTTGGCGATATTTCTAAGATGATGTTCTGTAGCTTGGCGATATTTCTAAGATGGTATGTTTTGATTTACCTTCTGGGATTTGATCTGATTCCCCTTCATGTCAATTGCAATCAGAAACAAACAAGCCAACAAACAAGATGGGCAGGTCCGGCCATTGTAAACCGTGAAAACGTTACTAAATAAAATGTAACAGAATATTCTTACATACTGATACATCTGTAAGACCTGTCAAAGGTCTTTACTATTTATTTATTTTTTTTTTCATGGGAGCCGCACTGATAGGGCAGAGTCCCCAATCATATAGCCCTTTAACCGCAAAGTAACAAAATCTAAATCTAGTCAACAAAAACAGGTTGTTTATCAATCTGTCCTCCCTATATGCAAGCAATGCAATACAAAAAGGGGTTACATTCTTTAGATCATTTACCAGTCAAATTTGTAACTGACAAGATGATTTTACAAAAAAAAAAAGAAAAAAAAAAAACACCTTAATGCTGGAAAGATTATACTAGCCCCATGCATCAACCATCCATTGCACACAATCTGTTGTTTAGAGCTGTTAAGATTAAACTGCCAACTCCGCATGAGTCCATGGTCATGGACGAGGAACAGAGCAGTGTAAATATATTTTCTAGTCTATATCTCCATCTTGTTGTAATAGAGCAAGACGGTGTCTAATGTGTCTACACCGTTAATAACAAGAATAACAACGGCAGCTAATTTCATGAAAATCCAATACCCTTCTTCAGTTTTTGAATTTTATGTAGGCTATGTTTACTAAAGGGTAGATAATATATTAAATACATTTTAATTAGCCTAATACAATTAATAAAATTAAGAAGTAATGTAGGAGATTTCGTTTTGACAAAATTGCCATTTATCTGCATGCCTAATTTTAAGACAATTACCAAGGAATTTCGGTACAAACAGTAAACATTAGTCTCCCTGGTAGAGACATGTTTATGTCGGAGCTCAGCTGAGCGGGAATTGGTTAGGCGACGTAGCGAATAGTAACGGGGGGGCCGTTGCTTGGTGCGGCGGAGCGACTGAGTGAGCGCACGTCCATACACGGGAAACGGAGCGGAGCTTCATACATGGGCGAGCGGGTGGCTAATTGCCTAGCCCTGAATGTTTTGTCAAAAGCCCCGAATCTTTTTTAAAATACTTTGTTTTCATTTTCCTTCAATCTTTCAACTGGGGCGTCCAAAAAGCTCTATTATAGTGCGTGGTCGCGAACGGTAAATGCAGCGCGCCTCACTCAGCTTGTATGCCACTGCGAATAAAAACTCACGAAGAGAATATAAATCTTCTTCGTCGTCGTTGGTCATCAGGGGCTGACAGGCTTTTTAATTTCAACCGCCGCCGTAGCGACCTCCTGTCTAACCGGCTGAAATGACATTATGGACTAAAACCTTTTTAAAGGATCACTAACAGTAAACCTCATAAACCTCACCGGGCACGAGAGAGATTCAGAATCAGCGTCAGAGGACCGTGGGACAAGTGTTTACAAATGTAACCCCCTCCCCCCCCACCCCCCCCTAAAAAAAACCTAACTACCAGCTTGTATCAAATGCGTAACCCATTCTGAACTAACGGAGCCCTGAGTGGAGCGGCCGAGCGATGTTAAAAAGAAAACCGATTTTCATTCAGAACAATCGATTTAAAGCTACCACATTCAGTGAATCGATAAAATCGATTTAATCGCCCATCCCTAGCCTGCACATTCTTTAATACCTGGATGGCGTCCTTGTAATCGATCTATAACTATGTCATGATCTATTCGTGCGAACACACAACACTAAGATCGAGTAAAAAAAGTATGAGATCGCGCCTTGGTCTGACGCAAGAAAACAAGTAATTTGTTAATTTTACAATAATTACAGTTTTCTGTGTGCTATTATGGGGGGCCGAAACCTGGCCCTGGAATTATTATTATTATTTTTATTTTCTTTATTTGAATGTTCCATTCCCATTGTACGTCTTATATGTAATCAAATAACTACAACTAAAATGTAGTAAGATATTAGTTATTAAAACAGTTCCCATTTTTTTACAACATATTGTTTTGGTTATTTTTTTATTAAATTATTTATGTCATCTTTATTTAATTTTTTTTGTCCTCGTTTTATTTCGGTTTATATATGCTTTTGTAATTATGTATTAGCATTAATTGATATTTTATGTTTAATACTTTATTTAAGTCTCATTTAATTTCTGTTTAGGCGTTTAATTGTATTATAGTGTTTCTATGTATTCGTTTATGTTAAGTTTGCTAAGTTAATTTTAATTAATATCTTACAAATGTTTTATTCATATCGCTTATTATAAAAAAAAAACACAATTGCTAAAACTTTTAACTGAAAACTGATTATATGAAAACAAAAAATAAAATTAAAAACAACATTTATTTGAAAATATTAATAACAACTACAACACGTAATCTTACTAATTATACTAAAATAACACTGGTTTGAGTCCAAGCTGGGACATGCCTGATCACATTCATTCAAAATGAAGACACACAAAATATAAAAAATAGAAATAAAAAGCAGTGCAGAATAAAGCGCAAATAAAATGGAAAAAGTCCCCAAATGAAAAGCGAAAGCATGAAACCCGATTGTACACAGAGTTTCCGACAGAGCTGAAGAGACGCTGGTGTTTGTTTCTGCAGAGCGTTCAGGGAGGAGCCCAAGATGGTGGGTCAGCTGGGGTCACGGCGACCAGCCCTCGTACCGTCAGCCGCGGATGAGAGTGGAGCGTCTGCAGGGCAAAGCCATCCGACAGGTGTCCTGCGGAGCCGACTTCACCGCCTGCGTCACCGGTGAGTGCCCTCTATAACCACAGACGTCGCAGAGCCGCTGCAGAGGGACGCTGGTTTACACCAGCACTCACGAGGCTGAAAAAACCTCTTATTCATGAATTTATCATTCATATATTTCAAATAAATGCTGTTCTTCTTGAACTTCTGTTCGTCTGTGGATCCTAAAAATTAAATGTATCACACTTTCCACAAAAATATGAAGCAGCAACTATTTACCTTCATTATTATTAATAATAATTGACCATCAGTAATAACTGAGCACCAAATCTGCAAAATATGTGAAATAAGAAAAAAATAGTAAATAATTTATAATAGAAAATAGTTGTTTTAAATTGGCATAGTATTTCACAATAGTACTGTGTTTACTGTATTTTTTTTTTTTTTTTTAATAAATGCAGCCTTGGTGAGTGTATGAGTCATTTATTTATTTATTTTAATGTGAATCTGTATTGTTAATATTTTCCATTTAACAAATATTTACAAAAAATAAAAAAAACAGAATTCCCAAAAACATTTAATAATAATTGACCATCAGTAATAACTGAGCACCAAATCTGCAAAATATATAAAATAAGAAAAAAAAAAGTAAATAATTTATAATAGAAAAATAGTTGTTTTAAATTGGCATAGTATTTCACAATAGTACTGTGTTACTGTATTTATTTATTTTTTTAAATAAATGCAGCCTTGGTCAGTGTATAAGTTATTTGTTTATTTATTTTAATGTGAATCTGTATTGTTAATATTTTCCATTTAACAAATATAAAAAAAAAAAAGAATTCCCAAAAAACATTTAAAAATCGTACCCACCCCAAACTCTTAAACATTGGTGTATTATTCATATCTAAATATCAACGAGGTCAGATGTGAGATAAGATGTGAAAGAGATAAGTTTTGTGAGGGTTCTGTGTGACGAGAGTTTTGTGGTTCCTCCTGCAGACGAGGATCAGATGTACATGTTCGCGCTCTGATTACTACGGCTGTGTCGGTGTGGAGAACGAGCTGGGCATGGAGGTGCTGGAGCCGGTTCTGCTGGACTTCTTCCAGGAGCGTCCGGTGCGTCAGGTGTCCTGCGGGGACAATCACGTGGTGGCGCTGACCCGCAGCGGGGACATCTACTCCTGGGGCTGCGGAGAGCACGGTGAGCGCGGTCACGTGACCACAGCTGCTTCCTGTCACAAGACTGAGTCGTGCTGAGCGACACTGACCATGCTTTCCCTCCGCAGGTCGACTCGGGCTGGACTGTGAGGACGATTTCTCCTCTCCAATGCAAGTGAGAGAGACTTTATTGTGCTTTCTCGTATTTTCAGCATGAAATACCTCATGAAAGTTAGCCTTTATTTGTATGTTTCCAGTTTTAATATTAGTTTAGTCATTTTGCTTCGTTGTTTATCGAAAATGATTTTAAACTGCATTTCACTCACTACACATGCAGCTTTGATGAGCTGGTAACACTTTACAGTAAGGTCAGGTAATGTCTCAACTAACATGAACATTGAGCAATACATACAGTACAGACCAAAAGTTTGGAAACATTACTATTTTTAATGTTTTTGAAAGAAGTCTCTTCTGCTCATCAAGCCTGCATTTATTTGATCAAAAATACAGAAAAAACTGTAATATTGTGAAATATCATTACAACTTGAATAATAGTTTTCTATTTGAATATACTTTAAAAAATAATTTATTCCTGTGATGCAAAGCTGAATTTTCAGCATCATTACTCCAGCCTTCAGTGTCACATGTAACATCCAGTCTATCACATGATCATTTAGAAATCATTCTAATATTCTGATTTATTATGAGTGTTGGAAAACAGTTCTGCTGTCTAATATATTTGATGAATAAAAGGTTAAAAAGAACTGCCATTTATTAAAAAAAAAAACAAAAATTCTAATAATATATATTCTAATAATATATTTTTCTTTACTATCACTTTTTATCATTTAAACACATCCTTGCTGAAAAAAGTATTGGTTTTATTTAAAAAAAAGAAAGAAAAAAAAATTACTGACCCCAAATTACTGACCAGTAGTGTATATTGTTATTACAAATATTTATATTTTAAAAACATAGCTTCTTTTCTTTTTTTTTTTTTTTTTTTTTTTTTACTTTTTATTCATCAAAGTATCCTAAAAAAGTATCACATGTTCTCTGAAAAATATTAAGGCAGCAGAACTGTTTCCAACTTTGATAAGTGAATCATCATATTAGAATGATTTCTAAAGGATCATGTATAATGATCCTAAAATTCAGCTTTGCATCACAGAAATAAATGATAATTTAAAGTATAATAAATCTTAAAAACAATTATTTTAAATTGTAATAATATATCACAATATTACATTTTTTTCTGTATTTTTGATCAAATAAATGCAGGCTTGATGAGCAGAAGAAACTTCTTTCAAAAACATTAAAAATAGTAATGTTTCCAAACTTTTGGTCTGTACTGTATGTTACTGTGTTCATGCATCTTTGCTGTTTGTTGCTCGTTCCTGTCAGCTATTTTAAGTTATTTTAACAGACACAACTTTTGATTGTAATAATTTATTTGTTAATGTTGAAATTAACATTAAGATGAACAAATGCTTCAGAAGTGTTGTTCATTGTTTGTTAACTAGTGTTAACTGCTGGCTGGACCATTCAAAATTTACTAGTTAAGAAAAAAAAAAGTGATTAAAATGGATATGTTTTATAAAAGAAAATTTGACTAATCACACTTTTACATTTGCACTATTAGTCCAGAGTCTGGAATAATAAATTTTTTTTTTTTTTGTCTTTTTTAATGTTTCTGAAAAAAGTATTTTCTGTTACAGTAAAACAATAAAATTGCGAAATATTACAATTTAAATTATTTTACATTTTTATGTTTTTGCTGATTTGGTGATCCGCTATTATCAATTGTTGATGCAAAAAAAAGCATAATTCTAATGTTGAAAATGTTGCTGGCCAATATTTCTGTGGAAACGGGGACATTTTATTTTTCAGGATTATTTGATGAATGGAAAGTTCAGAAGAACAGCATTTATTTGAAATAGAAATCTTTTGTAACATTATTAAAGTGCCCCTATTATGCCATTTTTAAGGTTGCTAAAGGCAGGCGTACACGGTGCGAATTCGGATGGTCGGAAGATCGTATGTCCACGCACATATAACTGCTCTCCCTCTCTCATAACTGCATATAAAATATTGATACGAGCCGTGACTGTTTCCTACACATACAGGTTCTTTTTCAGCAAAACCGGGACGTCTGGTCACCCTAGTGTGTGTGTGTGTGTGTGTGTGTGTGTTCTTATATGGTTTATGATAGCTCACGAACTTTTAAGACATGTTAAAAAATGATCGGGAGGTCTGGAAGTGCTCGTAAGGCACTCTGCTCAGCTCGTAATTCCTCGCACATGATACGAGCCGCGCCATCGAGCATACACGATTTCCCACACGATTGAAAAAAATCGCATGCGAACTCGTACGACAGCAAAAATCGCACCGTGTACGCCCGCCTTTATATTGTTTTATGAGTCTCCTAGTTGGTGACCTAAAACATGGGCGGACATTATGCAAATGTGTTACTTTGTGACGTAGAGCCGTAACAGAATAAGATTCAAATAACTGACAACTCGTTTCGGCGATTGCGAGTCGACTCTTCTTCTTTTTTTTTTTTTTTGACAGATAATAACTTTATCTATCGTGCACTGTCCGTGACACACTCTGTGAAAGGTAAGAGTCAAAAAGGCATAATAGGGGCACTTTAATGTCTTTACTATCACTTTTGATCAATTTAAACCATTCTTGACTAATTTTTTTCTCTCTTTCTTTCTTTCTTTTTCCCTGTTCTTTTTCTTTTTTGTTTTTTGTTTATTCTTTCTTTCTGACTGTTTTCAAAATTTTTTTTTGTGATCAACTCTTTCTTTCTTTCTTTAAATTTTGCTCATCCCAAACTTTTGAATGGTAGTGTATCACGGTTTCCACAGAAATATTGTGCAGCACGACTGTTTTCAAAATTTTTTTTTGTGATCAACTTTTTATTTTTTATTTTTAACAAACAGGGAAGGGGGAGCAACAGACATACCATCAACAATTAACTGTGTTCAACATTGATAATAATCAGAAATGTTTCTTGAGCAGTAAATCATCATATTAGAATGATTTCTGAAGATCATGTGACACTGAAGACTGGAGTAATGATGCTGAAAATTCAGCTGCGCATCACAGAAATAAATTACAGTTTAACAGAGATTCACATAGAAAACAGCTGTTTTTAAATTATAATAATATTTCACAATTTTACTGTATTTTTTTGATAAAATAAATGCAGCCTTAGTGATCATAAAAGACATCTTTCAGAAACATTTTTAAAAATCTTACTAGTCTGACCAGCATTGTAAATACATTTTAACCTGGGACTCAATGCTGAATTCAAAGAGTCCATAGAAATGTCATGCATGTGGTTCTCAGTTTTCATGTTTTAAAGACAAACTACTTTATATTCAAATACCATGATTTATGTGCTTGTTGATATATATTATTTTAAATTGAATTATGATTTTTGCTCAGGCTGACTCCTCTCAGTTTCAGAGATGTTATGTAGCTGGAGCTGTACTTTAATGCCTTCGCGATCAATTATACAGTTCAGCATTATACTCAGATATTATGTCTGAAACTCCTCATTATCTTGAGGTTCCTAAAGGTGCCTTCATTGAGTCTGTGTACTGCGGCAGCGACGGCACCTTCTTCCTCACCGAGTCTGGAAAGGTTCTAGCCTGCGGGAACAACGAGCTCAACAAACTGGGTCTGAATCAAGGCATCTCTGGAATCAAAAACCACACGGGGGAAGTATGTACTGCGACGAGCATACTCATGAACTGAATGTATTCAGCAGCTCCAGTCCAAACTTCAGTCACCTAGTAAAACTGAACTACCAGTTAGGGCTGTTGATGTGCCAGTTAATTAGTCTAATTAATCACACATCAATTCTGACTGAGAAATTACCCCCCAAAAGATCATTTAGAGTCATTGTGTTAGATGAGAAAAACAGTGAATAGAAATTACAGAAAAAGTAGCATTTTAGAAGTAAATAATTTGTTTCGCCATCACATGTGCATTATTTTTTTCATATGTATATTGAAATATGAAATTATTTTTTAAAAAAAATGAAACAAAACTGCCAGTGCCAGTAGGTGGCGGTGAGTCACTTTCTCAGTAAGGGAGTCACTGAATCAATCACTCAACCGATTCCTTCAAACTGTATGTGAATGAGTCACTGAATCAATCACTCAAAACCGATTCCTTCAAACTGAAGTGAATGAGTCACTGAATCAATCACTCAACTGATTCCTTCAAACTGTATGTGAATGAGTCACTGAATCAACCGCTCAACCGATTCCTTCAAACTGTAAGTGAATGAGTCACTGAATCAACCACTCAAACGATGTATAGCCCCTTTCAGACTGCTATTCCGGAAAATGCACAGGTAATGTGTCCCGGCAATTGTTCCCGGGTCGCTAGATTTTGCACCTTTCACACTGCCATTGATTTCCCGGAATATGTGCGTGCATTCCAACCCTTATAGGTCCCTTAATGACACGTGAGATCAGGATATCAGGGTGACGTGTAATGTACGAGTCGAAAAACGCTAGGCACGTTAACTTTCACTTAAGCTTTCGAACGATCTCAGCTTCAGCGTGGATAGTGAGGAGCTAACTGATCTCTGCTTCATTACAGTTTGCACATATTTTTTCATTGCGAACGTTGATCTGCCATCAAAACACCCGGTAAAAGACTCGTGCGATAACGTGCATCATCAATATGACACGCCCTTTACGGCATTGGTTCTGGCTTTTGTTCACACAGCGCTCGTTCCGGGACTGAACCTGCAATGTGAATGAGTTCGTGAATGAGTCACCGGATCAACCACTCAACGATTCCTTCAAAAACTATAAGCGAATGAGTCACCGGATCAACCACTCAACCGATTCCTTCAAACTGTAAGCGAATGAGTCACCGGAATCAACCACTCAACCGATTCCTTCAAACTGTAAGCGAATGAGTCACCGGATCAACCACTCAACCGATTCCTTCTAACTGTAAGCGAATGAGTCACCGGATCAACCACTCAACCGATTCCTTCTAACATTTACATTTACATTTACATTTAATCATTTAGCAGACGCTTTTATCCAAAGCGACTTACAGATGAGAACAGTAGAAACAATCAGATCAACGAGAGAAAACAACCACGGTAATACAAGTGCTATGACAAGTCTCAGTTAGTCTAATACAGAACACGTAGCCAGGGTTTTTTTTTGTTTTTTTTTTTTTTTTTTTTTTGAATATGATAGACAAGAAAAGAAAAGGTAAGTACTAGTATTAGTTGGTTAAGTGCAAGCAAAAAAGATGAGTCTTTAGATGTTTTTTAAAAAATGAGTAAAGACTCAGCTGTTCGAATTGAGATCGGGAGGTCATTCCACCAGCTGGGAGCAGTCCAGGAAAAAGTCTGTGAGAGTGATTTTGAACCTCTTTGGGATGGCACCACAAGACGTCGTTCACTTGCAGAGCACAAACTTCTGGAGGGCGCATAAGACTGAACTAGTGAGTTTAGGTATGTTGGCGCCGTGCCAGTGGTCGTCTTGCAGGCAAGCATCAGTACCTTGAATTTGATGCGAGCGGCTACTGGTAGCCAGTGTAACCTGATGAGGAGAGGAGTCACATGAGCTGTTTTTGGCTCATTGAAGACAACCCTCGCTGCTGCATTCTGGATCAGTTGTAGAGGCTTGATAGTACATGCAGGAAGGCCCGCCAGAAGAGCATTACAATAGTCCAGTCTGGAGAGAACAAGAGCTTGGACAAGAAGTTGGGTGGCTTGCTCTGACAGGAAGGGTCTAATCTTCCTAATGTTGTATAAGGCAAATCTGCAGGACCGGGTCGTTGTAGCAATATGTTCTGTGAAGCTTAACTGATGATCCATCACAACTCCTAGGTTTCTGGCTGTCCTGGAAGGAGTTATGGTTGACGAACCCAGCTGTAAAGAGAAGTTGTGATGAAACGATGGGTTAGCTGGAACCACCAGCAGTTCAGTCTTAGTAAGGTTGAGCTGAAGGTGATGGTCATTCATCCAGCTAGAAATGTCACTCAGACAGGCTGAAATGCGAGCAACTACCGTCGGGTCATCTGGTTGGAATGAGAAGTAGAGTTGAGTGTCATCAGCATAGCAGTGATAGGAAAAGCCATGCTTCTGAATGACAGATCCTAATGACGTCATGTAGATGGAGAAGAGAAGCGGTCCAAGTACTGAGCCTTGAGGAACCCCAGTAGTAAGTTGTTGTGACTTAGAAACTTCACCCCTCCAAGACACCATGAAGGATCTATCAGAAAGGTAGGAGTTAAGCCACTGGAGAGCGGTTCCAGAGATGCCCATCTTTCTGAGGGTGGACAGGAGAATCAGGTGATTAACAGTGTCAAAAGCAGCAGACAAGTCCAGCAAAATGAGAACTGAGGATTTTGAAGCTGCTATTGCCAGTCGCTTGGCTTCAGTAACCGAGAGCAGGGCAGTCTCAGTTGAGTGGCCACTTTTGAAGCCAGATTGGTTGCTGTCCAGGAGGTTGTTCTGTACAAGAAACATAGAGAGCTGGTTGAACACAGCTCGTTCGAGTGTCTTTGCAATGAATGGAAGAAGGGATACCGGTCTGTAGTTTTCTAGAAGTGCTGGATTTAGAGATGGTTTCTTCAGCAGTGGGCTTACCCGAGCCTGCTTAAATGCTGAGGGAAATGTTCCAGAGTGAAGAGAGGAGTTGATAATGTGAGTAAGTGAAGGTATGACTGAAGAAGAAATCGCTTGAAGGAGGTGAGTGGGGATCGGATCCAGTGGGCAAGTAGTAGGATGACTGGACAGGATAAGTTTGGAAACGTCCGTCTCTGAGAGTGTAGAGAAGGAGGAGAACGAGTGAGCATTAGTCGTTGTGAAGTTATCCTCAGTCTGCGGTGTGGAGAATTGGTCACTGATGGTTCTTGTCTTATTCGTGAAGAAAGCTGCAAAGCTCATCAGCTGTAAGAGTCGATTGAGGAGGAGGTGGAGGCGGATTAAGAAGAGAAGAGAAGGTTTTGAAGAGTGTCCGAGCGTCACAACAGTTGTTAATCTTGTCGTGGTAATATGATGCTTTAGCAGTGAAGACGTTTGCAGAGAAGTAAGAGAGGAGAGACTGATAACACACTGAGGTCGGTAGAGTTTCTTGATTTAAGCCATTTCCTCTCTGCAGCCCTGAGTTTAGAGCGATGTTCACGAGTACATCGGACAGCCAAGGGGCAGATGGGGTGGTCCGTGCTGGTCTAGACGACAGTGGGCAAAAGTTGTCCAAGCAAGAGGTCAGAGTGGAACAAAAAGTGTCCGTAGCACTGTTCGTGTCCAGAGCTGAAAAGTGCGAGAGTGAAGGAAGTGAGGATGCAACCACAGAGGATAGGCGAGATGGAGCTGGATGAGCGTAGGTTCCGTCGAAAGGTGACCCGCGTTGGAGCGTGTGCCGCTTCAGGTGTAAGTGCTAGATTAGCAGTAATGAGGAAGTGGTCTGAGGTGTGCAGTGGAGTAACTAAAGTGTTGTCCACTGAGCAACAGCGCGTGTAGATGAGGTCCAGTTGGTTGCCCGATTTGTGAGTCGCTGTAGTAGAGACGGATGAGCGAATGAGTCAAACTGTAAGCGAATGAGTCACCGGATCAACCACTCAACCGATTCCTTCAAACTGTAAGCGAATGAGTCACCGGATCAACCACTCAACCGATTCCTTCTAACTGTAAGCGAATGAGTCACCGGATCAACCACTCAACCGATTCCTTCTAACTGTAAGCGAATGAGTCACCGGATCAACCACTCAACCGATTCCTTCAAACTGTAAGCGAATGAGTCACCGGATCAACCACTCAACCGATTCCTTCAAACTGTAAGCGAATGAGTCACCGGATCAACCACTCAACCGATTCCTTCAAACTGTAAGCGAATGAGTCACCGGATCAACCACTCAACCGATTCCTTCAAACTGTAGGCGAATGAGTCACCGGATCAACCACTCAACCGATTCCTTCTAACTGTAAGCGAATGAGTCACCGGATCAACCACTCAAACCGATTCCTTCAAACTGTAAGCGAATGAGTCACCGGATCAACCACTCAACCGATTCCTTCAAACTGTAAGCGAATGAGTCACCGGATCAACCACTCAACCGATTCCTTCGAACTGTAGGCGAATGAGTCACCGGATCAACCACTCAACCGATTCCTTCGAACTGTAGGCGAATGAGTCACCGGATCAACCACTCAACCGATTCCTTCGAACTGTAGGCGAATGAGTCACCGGATCAACCACTCAACCGATTCCTTCGAACTGTAAGCGAATGAGTCACCGGATCAACCACTCAACCGATTCCTTCAAACTGTAGGCGAATGAGTCACCGGATCAACCACTCAACCGATTCCTTCGAACTGTAGGCGAATGAGTCACCGGATCAACCACTCAACCGATTCCTTCGAACTGTAAGCGAATGAGTCACCCGATCACAACCACTCAACCGATTCCTTCGAACTGTAAGCGAATGAGTCACCGGATCAACCACTCAACCGATTCCTTCGAACTGTAAGCGAATGAGTCACCGGATCAACCACTCAACCGATTCCTTCGAACTGTAAGCGAATGAGTCACCGGATCAACCACTCAACCGATTCCTTCAAACTGTAAGTGAATGAGTCAGTCACTCAACCGATTCCTTCAAACTGTAAGTGAATGAGTCACTGAATCAACCACTCAACCGATTCCTTCAAACTGTAAGTGAATGAGTCACTGGATCAACCACTCAACCGATTCCTTCTAACTGTAAGCGAATGAGTCACCGGATCAACCACTCAACCGATTCCTTCAAACTGTAAGTGAATGAGTCACCGGATCAACCACTCAACCGATTCCTTCAAACTGTAAGTGAATGAGTCACCGAATCAGTCACTCAACCGATTCCTTCAAACTGTAAGTGAATGAGTCACCGGATCAACCACTCAACCGATTCCTTCAAACTGTAAGTGAATGAGTCACCGAATCAGTCACTCAACCAATTCCTTCAAACTGTAAGCGAATGAGTCACTGAATCGTTGACTCACTCAGTTCGTTCAAACCCATGGATTGAGTAACAAACTGAGCAAAACAGACTATATTGTGTCTAAAATGTAACACAATAGTAACTTGTTATTGAACTGTTGTATAAATCAGCATCACATTTGCAATGGTGTGATATTGCTAAAATATATAATATGATATAAATATCAGAGGGTCATCTTTTGCCCTCATACCTTGTATAACTGCATTCTAATAGGCTTCATCACACAGTCAGTCGTCCTGCATCATGTTCATCAGATCAGTGTAAGACAGATAGCTCTGATTGGGGCGGCTGCATTAAATGTGTTATATAATGAGTATTTTTTTTATTAATAATTAGTCATTTTTCCCTAATGAATCACACTGAATCAACAGCCGTGTTATCATTATTCTGCCTGATGTTGTTTAGGGGTATCAGGGGATCCCGTACACCACCACCCTCACACTGGTCAAGCAGCTCTCGCGCTTCAAGATCCAGTTCATCGCTCCGGGAAAGACACACACCGCCGCTATAGACGGTGCGCTTCATCTGCATCTCTCTTTACTGCTGATGCTCTGATGATTGAGGCTCATGGTGTGTGTATGATTGTGCAGAACGCAGCCGCCTGGTGACCTTCGGCTGTAATAAATTCGGGCAGCTGGGAGTGAAGGACTTCAAGAAGCACCAGGGAGTTCAGATCCTCGTGGGGCCCTTCGGAGGGAAGTTCGTCACCAAGGTGTCTTGTGGAGACGGATTCACTATCGCCGCCACCGAGGGTGAGCGCATGACCTCAGAAACACACTTAGGTTTCTAAAAACCTCTTGATTTAAGGCTTCTGTTGAAGATCAGTCTCGTAGGCAAATCTAAATGATCTTTACATATGGATTTCTCCAGAAGACATTTAATGTAATTAACTGAATCTGAATGAATGAGTTGTAGCAGACAGTGAAGGAGAAGCATCGCTGACCACTTGTAGTTGGTTAGTGAATGTCCAGAGTGTTATTTTAGTAACTAATATCCATATACTATTATAGATTTTGGTAACACTTTATAATAAGGTTCATTAGTTAACTACTTTATTTATCATGAATATATATAACATGAAACAGTACGTCTACAGCATTTATTAATCTTAGCTAATGTTCATTTCAACATGTACTAATGCATTACTGAAATCAAACGTTGTGTTTGTTAACATTAGTTAATGCACTGAACTAACAGTGAACGACTGTATTTTTGTTAATTAACATTAATAAATGCTGTGATAAATGTATTGTTCGTGGTTTGTTAATGCATTAAAACTAATGGAACCTTATTGTAAAGTGTTGCCTAGATTTTATTAATATTCTAAATTGCTTTTTCATTTATTTTCAGTTTTCGTTTTAATTTTAGTAAAATAATAAAAATGACTTTTTAGTAGTGCTTTTGTTTTTTAAAACAATTGAATTAATTTTTTGTTCAGTTGTAGCTTTAGTGTATATTTATTCATTAACTCTTGTCAGTTAGTTATCTATTTCTATTTTTTTTTTTAGTTTAAGTTTTTCATCTAATATTTATATTGTATTGTTTCATCTTTTATTTCGATTTAGTTTGTTAACAATAATAATCCTGCAGCAGAGCGGCAATCTAGACAAAGACGGAGCGCAAACATAAGAGGCTTTTCATTTGTTGTAACATCACTGCATTAGTTTGTGTAATTTTCCTCATTTATATTTCTGAATGTGTGATTGTGAGTGGCTGGCTGTGTTTTGCTCAGATAATCAGATCTTCGCGTGGGGGAACGCAGGGAACGGGCGTCTGGGGATGCCTGCTGATAAAGGCTTCGGCTCCGAGGTGTGTCCCGCTCTTCCTCGGCCCATCTTCGGCTCCCTGCACCACGTGCCGGATCTGTCCTGCAGAGGCTGGCACACCATCCTCATCATGGGTCAGTGACAGATCAGCTTCTGTGGCTTGTGTATGTGTGTGTGACCTGCACTGATCCAGCTCCAGCTCCAGCGCTTGTTTCAGAACTACAGATTGAGCTCCTCCTTCTTTGTATTCCTGTGCACAGACTGTCGGATCGAGCCCAGTGCATTATGGGTGTTGATGTTCCTCTACCTTTTTGGCAAACTGCCCTTTCTCTCTGTTTTATCTAGTCCTGTAGATCATTTCTACTGCTCGGACTGCCAAGTTTTATTAAAGTCCATCTTGCCGGTGGTGAATTATCCTTTTAAGAGAACATGTAAGTGTTTGTATTTTAAGTTCCTGTTAATGTTCACTCACAGAAAAAGTCCTGAACTCCAAAACGATCCGTTCTAACAGCAGCGGACTGTCTGTCGGAAGTGGTAAGATTTTTTATTATTTAATATTATTTATTTATGTTTAAGAACCAGCATTATTTTAGTATCACTGAGATACTATTATTATTTTAAATAATAAAAGTTTTTATGTTTCCTGATTTCATTTTAGTTTTAGTTATGTGCTTTTGTCAGTTTTTTTATTTTTATTTTATTTTATTAATTTGCTTTTTTTGTTTTTGAATGTCTGTATAGTTTTAATCAATTTTATTTTAGTTTTGAATTATTTTAGTACGTCACGATAAACAAAATGAAAATGAGAAATGTTGCATTAGGAACTAGCTGAAATAAGTTTGAGAGTTATTCAGACACCTCCAACATCTCACACACAAAATATGACAAGAACTTCATCTTGATGATGTCAGAAAACACTTCAGGTCTAAGTGTCTGAATAATAAATGTTTTATCAGTTTTACTGGTAGTCCTCTGTATGTATAATATGTCACAGTTTGCTTTATTTTGCTCTCCTCATTTACATAAATGAACTATAGTGTCCTGCACCCGCTAGTAAAAAAAATAAAAAAAATTATATCTGGTGTCTGAATCTGGTTTGGCTGTGTATATACAGTACAGGTCAAAAGTTTGGAAACATTACTATTTTTAATGTTTTTGAAAGAAGTTTCTTCTGCTCATCGAGCCTGCATTTATTTGATCAAAAATACAGAAAGAAAAAATGTAATATTGTGATATATTATTACAATTTAAAATAATTGTTTTTAAATTTATTATACTTTAAATTATCATTTATTTCTGTGATGCAAAGCTGAATTTTTTAGGATCATTATCACATGATCCTTTAGAAATCATTCTAATATGATGATTCATTATCAAAGTTGGAAACAGTTCTGCTGCTTAATATTTTTTCAGAACATGTGATACTTTTTTTAGATACTTTGATGAATAAAAATTAAAAAAAAAAAAAAAAGAAGCTATGTTTTAAAATATAAATATTTTGTAATAACAATATACACTACTGGTCAGTAATTTGGGGTCAGTAATTTTTTTTCTTTCTTTTTTTTTAATAAAATCAATACTTTTATTCAGCAAGCATGTGTTAAATTGATAAAAAGTGATAGTAAAGAAAATATATTATTAGAATATATATTATTAGAGTTTTTATTTTTTATTTTGAATAAATGCAGTTCTTTTTAACCTTTTATTCATCAAATATATTAGACAGCAGAACTGTTTCCAACACTCATAATAAATCAGAATATTAGAATGATTTCTAAATGATCATGTGATAGACTGGATGTTACATGTGACACTGAAGGCTGGAGTAATGATGCTGAAAATTCAGCTTTGCATCACAGGAATAAATTATTTTTTTAAAGTATATTCAAATAGAAAACTATTATTTTAAGTTGTAATAATATTTCACAATATTACATTTTTTCTGTATTTTTGATCAAATAAATGCAGGCTTGATGAGCAGAAGAGACTTCTTTCAAAAACATTAAAAATAGTAATGTTTCCAAACTTTTGACCTGTACTGTGTGTATATATAATTTCAGTTGAAGTAATTAATTTAGTGTGAAATAATGAAGGTTTCTTCAGCTCCTCGTCAGGTGTCACTGCATCAGTCTGAGAATGTGAAGATGAATCTTTGTGTTCCCAGACTCCTGGAGTTGCTGTGTGTGTGTGTGTGTGTGTGTGTGTGTGTGTGTGTGTGTAATGGTGTGTTAATGCACGCGCAGGTCAGTGCTCGACGTCCACCGTGGATCTGGAGACGGACTCGGCCACAGACTCGGAGCTGCGTGAGGGGATGCTGGGACGAACCATGGAGGCTGATATGGACGACAGAGGTCTAATCTTCTCCACGGACAGCAAGACCAACAAGAGCTCCTGCCCCTCGTGGCTGCAGAAGGTGACGCAGATTTAACACCCATCGCCCTCCTGAGGCTCTTAGAGAGATCCTAATTCAGCCATACGCAGATGAAGATCTTAATCAGAGCAGTCTTCAGTTCAGAAGGTCAAGGCTTCAGAAGTCGCACACACTATCTGTGTCTTGTTTTCCAGGACAAACATCTAAACATCCTTGAATTGAGATCCATGTACTGGAGATGCAGTTTATTTCATGAGAAATTGGACAAAACAAGAACAATTATCCGTCTGTTTTTTTGTATGAAAACTCGTTTCCCCTTTATGAAGAAAGTTGATTTCATTATTTTTTTCTGAGCCCATTGAGCAGATATCTGTTCTTGTTTCAAGCATTAACCCTTCATTTCGATCAGTTTCACGGAAAAAACAAGACTCCTTCTGTCATTTTGCTTTCCAGGTCAATGTATCTTGAGTTAATGAATCTTCAGACATTTGTACTGGAGAACAAGAAGGTGCAGTTAAAATTATTTCAATGTTCTAGTGGAATGAAATAGTTGAAATAGCCTGAAAATAGCCTACACATTTTCATTTAGAGAGCACTGCAAAACTGATGCTTTTCCTCAGTATTTCTGTCTTGTTTTCCTGTACAAATATTTCAACACACTTAAATCAAGGTATATTTACTAGAGAAGCCCAAATTATATAAGAACATCTAAATTAAGTGGAATTTAAGTGCTTAAAACGATAATAGGGTTAGAAACATCATAAAACGGTAATTTTTTAGCTTTGAATTAAATAGATTTTTCTGAGCTCATTGCCAGATATTTGTTCTGGTTTCAAGCTAAATCTCCCTTAATCCTGATAGATTTTTCAGAAATCAAGTCTCGGGGCCGGATTTAGTAATCAGGGCAAATCATCGTGAGAGTGTGATCTCATAAGATAACCGACTGAAATGAGAAGTTCTGCTGATCTCGTACTGTGTTTCTTCAGTCTTTGAGTGTGTTTTCCAACAGTTTCTCGTGTGTGTGACTGCAGGAGCTGCTGGATGCTGAGTTCATCCCGATGCCGAAAGATTCGCAGGACTCCATCGAGCCGCTGACCAAGCCCTACACCGAGAGCGCCACGCTGCCGTACGAGGAGCTGGACCAGATCAAGGCCGCCGCCGCGGCGGGAAAGAGTCTGATGGTACGTCTAGCGTGTCACAGGATCGTTTGTGTCCAGTATCTGACATGATGCTGACTGTCAGCGGTCAGATATGAATGTGTGACTAAGGTGTGTTTTTTCATGAGCTGTGATGTGCTTGTTTTGCAGCCGGCTGCGTGTGTGGATTACGAGCGGATGAACGGCGTGGAGACGGGACGCTCTGAGCAGAGCTGCTGTGGCGTGAGCGTTGAGCTAACACACGTACGCTTCACACGTCTGACACACAGCTGCAGCACAGACCTGACATCAGCTAACTGTGATTAACTACAGGCTGAAATTAAAAACAAAAACAAAACAACCTAAAATTAACTTAAAAATACTTAAACATATATTTAAATTTTTTTTAACTTATTTTATTTCATCTAGTGCCTAATTTTTATTTTTATTTAGATGTCCTAGTATAACTAAAACTGAAAATGAATAAAAACTACATATAGATATTAAGAAATTATAATAACAACAAAAACACACAAGAAAATGGCAAATGGCAAACTAAAATTAAAACAGGAAATATAAAAAATAATATATAAAAGTATAAAATATAAAAATAAACAGTATTAATAAAAACCATAAGACTGCTGTATATAAAAAACTATATAAAATATTAATAATAACTAAAAGCAGATCCAAACTGATAAATAACTTCATCAAATATGTGACCCTGGAGCACAAAACCAGTCATAAGTGTCAAATTTTAGAAATTAAGATTTGTGCATCATCATCATCTGAATAAATCATCTCTCCATTGATGTATGGTTTGTTAGGAGGACAATATTTGTCTGAGATACAACTATTTGAAAATCTGGAATCTGAGGGAGCAAAAAAATCTAAATATTGAGAAAAATCATCTTTAAAGTTGTTCAAATGAAGTTCTTAGCAATGCATATTACTAATCAAAAATTAAGTTTTGATATATTTACAGTAGGAAATTTACTAAATATATATCTTCATGGAACATGATCTTTACTTAATATCCTAATGATTTTTGGCATAGAAGACAAATCAATAATTTTGACTCATACAATGTATTGTTGTCTATTGCTACAAATATACCTGTGCTACTGATGACTGCTTCTGTGCACATATAAGATGAATTCAGTTTCAGCTCTACAGATGACAGTAGTGATACTTAACACTGATGGACACAAACACAGATTCTACAGCACACATCATCTGTGTCTGAAATCACACGCGGTCCAGTAGGTGCTATATTTGGTGTAACGCCTCACAGATGTTCAGTATCGTATCCAGACGTGCTGCATCTGTCCTGTTGTCATTGTCACATGACCTATCAGCTTCATATGTGTCTCCACTGTCATTCACAAATCCTCTCCCGTGGCCTCATGGGATAGTAAAGTGTCGGAAGTCAGAGGGTGTGTTTTATGAATACTCTGATTTAGAACGTACTGCTTTTTTCTCAAACTGTTTTTCACATACGATGCAGAAAGGAAATAGGCATTTTTGGACGCAGAGATTGTTTTCATCTGTCATGTGTCTTTAAATTTTTTTTTTTTTTTTTTTGCACAAAAAAGCTTAAAGGGGTCATGTAATAAAGAAATAAAATATTCCTTGATATGTAGACATATAAGAGGTCATTTTTTTTTTTTTATTAGAAAGCTTGCATTTATGAATTTGAAATTTGGAAGTGAGTTGTTAAAAAAAAAAAAAAAAAAAAAGTGCTTTTTCATGAAAGTACCCCTTTTCCATAAGAGAGAGGCGAAATGTTAACTCTTTTTTTTTTTTTTTTGACACAATATGTTAAAAAGTCAAGGAATATGATGATGATTTGCCTGCCATGTTTGAATATAATGAAGTTGTGTTTTATCTTCCAGCTCAGAGAGACCGTGAACCGACAGGAAGCCCAGATTCAGCTGTTACAGAAACAGGTGAGTTATATCTGTCTGAGCACTAATGTTCTAATTGTTCATTTTTGGCTGAACTGTTCCTTTAAGGGTTGGTCAGATCATTAAGGGGTGTGTGGATTATGAACAACAGAAGGAGGGATCTAGAAATGTGTTTAATATCCCAGAAACCTCGTGCTCAGCTGAATGTGTTACTCAAAGCTAACAAGGATGATTGGTTTTTCTGTAAATGTTTGTTTGTCAGTTCGAGGATCAGCAGACGGAGAACGAGAGACTGTGGAGAGCCATTCAGAGCCTCAGAGCAGATGCTGGACTCGTGGACGCCGGTCAGAAGCAGGGTTCTGCTCCTCAGGAGTGAGAGATCAGTGCACCCTGTTATCAGTGCTTACAGAGAGTGTGTTCAGTGCTCAGTACAGACCGATCGACGGGGTTTCCCTCGAACCTTTAGTGCCTTTTCATAACCAGAGACTGTGTGAGTTCTGTCATGCTGCTAATGTCACGCCAGAGCGCTCCGCATCTTCTAGTGTGTGACGGCACAGACATAAACAGTGAGTGTTTAATCTGGGAACAGCAGTTTAATCGTTCAGTCCCTCCAGAATGAATTGGAGAAAAGTGTCATAAACGTCGCTTCAGTCCACATGGGCTTAACGCTTTCATCTTTAACGTTTTCACAGCTGCTCTTTTATAATGAGATGAAGTGCCTCGGTGTTAGTTTTTCTTCAGAGTGTCAGTGTTAATGTCATTGGTACAGTGTTTTGCGGTTGCGGTCTGTTATTCTCACAGGTTTGGTCTTTCCTATGCAAGCAGGTCAGGTGTGTTTCACTCAGAGACTCTTATAAAGACACTTTAAAGCTACTCCGTGTGTGAATGTGATGTCATCAGTGGACGGGTCGCAGACGTTGCTGTTCTCTGCTCGTCACATGCATGTCTGGTTTCTTCTGTGCGATGTCTGCTGACTTGCCGAGATCTAAACTAAAGCCCATGCTTCGAGTGAAAGCTGTGGAGTATTTCACATTTAAATCAGAGTAAGTTTGTTGTGCAAACACACCATGTGTCAGAACTACTGAATTTCTTGTTTTTTCATTTCTTTAGCATTCTTTTGTGTATATTGCCAAATATTGGGGAACGTCACCAAGTTTAAATGCAAATATTATGTGGAGCAGAGGTAAAACGCAGCAGGTACACGTTGAGTCTCGGAGCCAGACGGCTTCGATCAGAGAAACTGCAGTCAGCCTCTGTGTTGCAGTGACATTTGCATGGTTTTAAAGCACATACGATGTTGTTGTTTGTGTGTCTTTTATTCAGAGTTTTCGTTTGTTATTCTCCATTTTCTATACTCTGAAATTGAGACTTGCTTTTGAGATGTTTTCATGCTTCTTCATACATCCATGTCAGACACTGACTGGTGCACATTTTTAATAAATAAAAAAAAGGGTGAGGCTAAATGTCACACTGATGCTGGAGTCATTTTTGATGTTTTAATGCTTCATAGTACTTCTGATTTAGTTTGCAGTGTCTTTTCTCAAAACCTGTGATGTTGTTTTCAGGATTTTTGTGTGGGGAAACCCCACCAATGATTATTTATTTGTTTAGTCCAGTATGCCTAGCCTACTATTAGCCATAAATATTTTAATGCATTCATTTTCTGTAACAACACGGTAAGAACAATTGATTTTTTCTTTCTTTACGAACTTTAATTGAAAATGTCTATGACCAAGCATTAATCGTATCGCGTGAATGCATGCTGGACCCAGAGCTGAGAAGGTTCCTAGGGGCCCACAGCAAAAAAAAAATGTAAAAGATTGGATAACCAATAATTTTCTCCTATCAAATTCAGATAAGACAGAGATATTACTTATTGGACCAGAAAACATTACACAGAATCTCGTAGATTACAATTTGCAATTAGACAAATGTACTGTTACTTCCTCTACAGTCAAAAATCTGGGTGTTATATTAGACAGTAACTTGTCTTTTGAAAATCATATTTCCCATGTTACAAAAACAGCATTCTTCCATCTTAGAAACATTGCCAAGCTACGAAACATGTTACCTGTTCCTGATGCAGAAAAGCTAGTTCATGCATTCATGACCTCTAGACTGGACTATTGTAATGCACTGCTAGGTGGTTGTCCTGCATCCTCAATAAACAAGCTACAGGTAGTACAAAATGAAGCGGCTAGAGTCCTTACCAGGTCAAGAAAATATGATCATATTACCCCAATACTACAGTCTCTTCACTGGCTACCTATTAAGTTCTGTATCAGTAACAAAATATTATTACTTACTTATAAGGCCCTTAATGGCTTAGCTCCTGCGTACCTAACTAGCCTTCTACCACGCTACAACCCATCACGCTCCCTAAGGTCACAAAACGCTGGACTTTTGATAGTACCTAGGACTGCAAAGTCCACTAAAGGAGGTAGAGCTTTTTCACATTTGGCTCCCAAACTCTGGAATAGACTTCCTGATAATGTTCGGGGTTCAGACACACTTCCTCTGTTTAAATCTAGATTAAAAACACACCTCTTTGGCCAAGCATTCAAATAATGCATCTTGTGTAATTCCTAGTCATCCCGTGGTAACTACCCAAAAAACAAAAAAAAGTTTTCATAACGTTTCCATTAAGTTATGAAAAAGTTATGAAAACGTTATTTCGGAATGTTTTGTACACGTTGAAAACAGCAAGTTTTTTTAATACATCAAGAACATTTTTTTGTGGGGTTTCTCCGAACGTTACAGGAACATTCAATCCTACCATTTTGAAAACGTTACGGAAATGTAATTACTGAATGTTCTTATGAGAACGTTTTCGCTCAACATTATGTGAACATCGGTCAAGTAAAAATAACATCATAAAGACTTTACAAGAACGTTTTTGTTCAACGTTACGACAATGTATTTTAACTATGAAAACATTATAAGACTGTTCCAGAAACATTATGTCAGGAACGTTTTTTTCTAACATTAACATAACTTTTACATAATGTTAGTGAAAGTTTTGGGAACGTTCCCTGTTAGCTGGGTAGGAATCACACAAGCTTCAGACTTCAGATGAGCGAACACCGGATAAGAGATGATGCTAACCCTGAAACAAAATAAACTACCAAATTTTGCTACAAGTTAGATTGCAACACATAATCATTACTGTTAATAGTGTTCAAAGTCTGTTTAATTATGTCATTAACTGAATTTTACCATATATTTCTGCCATATGTAGCTACTACATCAATTTGACATAGTCACCACTAAAGATAATTTCCTGTAAAGCTGCTTTGCAATGATTTGTATTGTGAAAAACGCAATACAAATACAAGTTTTGTGTCCTGGGCATCAGCCGCCGCGAGGACATGATGTACAAACCGCTGGAGTACAAAACGCTCACGGACCTCCTGCCAAGGTGGCCTATCGTGGATACTGGCACACGCTGTGCGAGGTCAAGATCGGTCATTACGTGTCACACGACCCTCACAGTATGGAGCAGACTGAGTGGAAGCATTCAGTGCTGGACGTGGACAAGCTGTCCAAAGAAGAGCTGAGGAAAGAGTTGGAGAGACACACCTGGGATATGAGGTTGAAGGTATGGATGATTTGCCTGCAAAATTTGGTTCAGAAATGACATGCTTTCAGCTAATGTATCGCTGAAGCATGTAATTTCTGCACCGAACAAAATTCCAAAATGATTATTTCCGAACAGGTTTCCCAGACACTTCTATCACCCTTCTCTAGGCTGTCTTTCCAGTTAATACCTAAAGAAACTAATGAGCTGACCAGCATTACCTGTTGAGAAGGACGATTCTGAAGCTTGTGAGGTGATGCTACTGTATGCTGGTTTGGGTTTTAAATCTGAGACTGTTATCAAACATGATTCCTAATTCACTGATGTGATGACTGGCCCTCGGAGACAATGAGTCTAGATCTAACAGACTTTCTCTTTGCATATTTTCTGAAAACAAGTATCTGTTTTATTACGTTTATTTAGTAGTAAAAAATTCTGCAACAGCCACTGATTAGTGATCCAGCAGGTTTGTAATAGATTTCTGGGAATCCAGCACAGGCGCAACATAGTTTCCTGTCATCTGCATAATTAATAAATCAAACATGTTTTCAAACTGCCACAATATTTAAAATAGGTCACTGTGATTTTGCCAAGACATGATCCTGGATCAACATTACTGTCCAAAAATATAGACTAAACCCAATCCCTACCCCTAAACCTAACCCTACCCATAATTTATTCCTAAAATCAGTGTGAAATGACTTTACTAGACACTGATGTAGAGGATAGTCTGGAGTACATTTATGTGTGTCTTTGATCAGTTCTTGCACTGCAATTATTGATTTTCTGGCTCAGTACTTTTGCCTTGTTTTCCAGTACAATCTAAACATTTCAAAATCAAGATACTTTTTCTTTAGAAGCAAAACAACTTTATTTTGAGTCTTGTTTTTCTGAAAAAAAGATAAAATAAATTGCTCCAAACAAGAAAATATCCGTAAGCTGGGGTAAATTGTTTCTCTCTTGAATGATGTTTATTGTTCTTGTTTTAAGCAAAAATTTAATGTTGATATATTTTTCAGAAAACAAGACTCTGTATCTTCATTTTGCTTTAAGTAAATGTATTTTGATTGCAGAATATTTAGATAATTTTAATGGAAAACAGAACAAAGAAAATTTTCACATAATTTTTTCTAGTTTTCCCTTTGAATTCAGTTCTTTTCTGAGTGTACTGGCAAATATTTGTTCTTGTTTTGTGCATAAATTCACTTAATTTTAATGCATTTTCAGGAAACAAGACTCAATGTAATTTGGCTTCTAGAGTATATGCATCTTGATATATTAATGTTTAGATATTTGCACTGGAAAACAATGTTAGTTGTAAATAATGTAAATGATGTTACAGATCAATAAACAGGGTTCAGTGGTTATGAATGCAGCCCTCGCCCAGTTGGGTTTTTAGTTTTTATATATTGCTTTTTAACTCTTGAAAGACTGGTTGCTCAGTTACACACATCTCAATTTAAAGTCAACATGTATTTCCTTTCTTAATTGACTTTTCTTAACACACTTATTACTAATATTCACCAGTGCACACTATGCTACAGAAATTCGTTCATCAAAACTGCTCCTCCTCTGAAGTCACGTTCATCAATCCCTTTTATCGATCATCCACTTGCCATTGATTTTGTGTGTTGAATATGTCATAATGTGCTGTGAACATCATTTCATGTTGAATTTAGGAGTAGCGTGATGTAGATGTGATCTTTGGGCAACAGTCATATGATGCGATTTCAAGTTTTTCTTTCTCTTTGGAGTGTTACAAGCTCTTGGTGAATGAAGAAGATCTGTAAAGATGCAAAGACTAAAGTCTCAAATCCAAAGAGATATTCTTTATAAGAGTCAACCACACCCTCCTAAAACAGCTCGTTCTAACACACTCCCACATCTCTATGTCACTGTGTGGAAATATTTGCATAACACCACCCAGAAGTTCACGCAAAGAAAGGTGTAACTTTTATTCTCTCTGTTGTGGAGACGCTGTGTGTTTCGTTGTGAAAGTGAAAATACTTTGTTTGGTCTTCCAAAAGAGAAAATGACTAGAAATCAGTGGTTAAGATGTATTTACAACACTGTTCCAGAACAGTTCAACACAAATATTCAGATCTGTGCAGTGCATATTATGAAGGATGAGGACTGTTTCCTGAACCAGTAGCCTGCAGTGCGTCTGTGGCACTACGGCTGTTTCCATAAAGTTGGGCAGTTCAAACTGTGCAAGGACAGTCTGGCGCTTCTGACTCACAGCCTGTAAGTACGTTTTTATATTTAAATAATTTGTCGATGATTCAAATGCAAGTTTTGAGCAGTGTAGAGTAGGCTTGTTGTTTGTCGTTTCTCTGATCACAAATGCAGACATGGTTTTATGTTTACGCGGCGCGGTACGCAACACAACGCGTAAAAAGACGGTATAAGTCATTATAATCAGTAATTATGTCCCCACTGGATGCAGCAAATGCCTCGTTTGTAATGGGTTTTATTTGTTATGTCTCGTCTAGTGATGTCTGGATCACGAATGAATCTTTCTATTTAACCGGATCTTCTTAGTGAACCGGTCGAAACCAGTTCACCAAATCTATCTGAATCGTTTGAAACGGTTCGTGTCTCCAGTATACACTAATCCACAAATTACTTAAGTTATTGGGTTTATAAATGTGCCTTACACTCCCTCTGATGTGAAATAAACCAATACCCTGAGTTATTCAGTTACTCCTAACAGTGCATTGACTGAACTGATAAAGAGAAGTGATGATGGGATGTGCACGAGCAGCTGGACTGAGTCTCGTCCTGCTGAGAGACGGCATCACAGTACGGTGAGGGGCGTAACATATCCATCTCACGCTTGAGGCATTCGGCCAATCACAACACACTGGATAGCTGGCCAATCACAGCACACCTCGCTTTTCAGAACGATGAGCTTTGTAAAAATCAATGTGTTTCAGAACGAGGGGCATAGAGGAGAAACAATAATGTACAGTATGTGGAAAATAATGTGTTTTTTGAACCTTAAACCACATAAACACATTGCATTACTCCAAATACACAAAATAATGTTCTTTTTAGCAGCATCATATGACCCCTTTAAATAATAATAAGAGATTCAACTTTTGATGAAAAAAATGATGAAAAAAATGCTAACTATAGATTAACTAATTTATTAATGTAGTTCACTAATCTTAAAGTGCCTTTATTATGCCATTTTTAAGGTTGCTAATATTGTTTTATGAGTCTCCTAATGCAAGGTAAAAAAACATGTTAGTTATCTCAGAAAATAGATTTAATTTTATCTCATATCTAAATGATTCATAAACGACTCGTGCGAAGCGGTTCAAAAAATCAGTCTCTCTAAACCCCTCCTTTCCGTGAGCCCTCACTGCTGTGATTGGTCCAGAGCCGTAGAGAGCTCTGGATTGGTCTACTGTGTACAGCGCGTGTCGGAAACTAAACCCCAATTGACAGAATGACAGCCCTGGAGACCATCGTCTGGATTTTCTTCTTCTGCTCTTCTTGTGTGATCAAATCAGCAAAAACAACAGCAGCACATGTAGTTATTTATTTAGCTCAGTTCAAAATATAAATTCAAACCCAAAACAAAAGAAATGCATAACTGCATTCTGATTATCAGGAACATCAACCATAAACGACGCATCGTATTTCCCCGCATCGAACGTCACGCTGGAGAATATTTCACACGCAAACACTCGTTCTGTTACTGAACAGAAAACAAAATATTCATCTGACCAAAAATATATATTTTTTTCTTTTACAATCCAATTATAAGGCCATGAAAATGATAAAGACAAGCAATCCTTACATCTGTCAAAAGCTGTGGTCAGACAGGAGGAAGCTGGAGCCTGACGATCAGACTGAGATGATCAGAAGGAAAGGTTTCGTTCGGAAGTCCTCGCAGAGACCAGAGATCAGCCTCCGACAGCAGACACAGACGACCCAGCAGCTTCAGTCCAGCAGCGCTCTCTGACAACACAACACAGAAGCACTTTACTGAACCGTCAGACACCACAGACATCCATCAGGCTTTCACAGCTCTTACAGTCTGATACAGTGAGAAGAATATGGAGGAAAAAATCAGCTCAGTTTTATTCAGAGACTCAAACTGAGGAAAAATATGTAGTAAGAAGAAATTATGATGCTTGTAAATGATGAGATCTTTCTAACAGTAGAGCAGATACTGACATAAAATGATCTAAATATCAGTCTGTGCTCTATATCTCCAGTAATGAGATGAGATGTAAATGATCCAAACATATAATGCAGTGACTGAGAGATGAAGAAATAAAGGCTCCTCAGAAGATGTGAGATGTTCTGGAGGCTTGTGAAGATCATTCCTCCACTGAGGAACAGTGAAAGTAAAGCTTCTGGAAACAAACGCTCCTCAAAAGATCCTGATGATCAGATTTGAGACTCTAAAACATGATTGATGGAGAATCAAGTAAAGTCCAGTAAGAGTTCATCTGGAGATATTACTGCAGTTATTCTGACCTTTACTTGATCACAATCACTCAAGATCTGACACCAGAAGCAGCAGCTGAAGCTGATTACACTAAAAGAGCTTACACTGGATAAAACACTCTAAACTATCAATCAGAGACAGAAGATGTGAGGAGATCGAGTGTGAAACAGGTTCAACAGCAGAGTACTAATCATCTTCATCATTTAGAGACTTAGATATGTGCTTTTTGCTATTTTTTTGCTAGATAACATTAATCTTTAATGATTTTAATACCCAAACAATAATTAAATACCAACTCAATAGATAATGTCAGAATTAGAATGTTTGCTTCAGTGATATTTTAGTACCGAGATCATACTATAAATTTTGTAATTATTTTATATTATATTTTATTTTTGTATTTTCTGTTTTCATGTTCATTTTAAAGTATTTTTTGTTGTGTTTTTACATTTTTTTTTTACATTTTTTTTATTTACTGTTGTTTTTAAATGTCTATATAGTTTTCCATTATTTTTATTTTAGTACATTAACTCAACCTAAATGAAAATTATAAAAAATTTGCCTTTTTTTTAATTTTATTTCAAGTAACGAAAATGTGTTTTTTGTTTTTTTTTTAACAATTTTTGTTTTAGTTGTAGTTAACTATAATAACCCTGGTTTGATTTGATAATGAAGATTTTAAGATACTGGCAGCTCAGTGCATCACCTTCAGCTGCAGCAGAGCCGGTCCTGCGGGTGGAGTAGAAGATGTAGTCGACCATCGCTCCTCCCTCTGAGTTCAGCGTGCTGACCACAGCTGTGTGCGTGTCGGGCTGGACGTGACTGTAAGCTGACCTCAGGCTCAGCTCGTGATGTAATGTGCGTCTGAACCTGCCAAACACCAGATTTCATGAGAGGAACCTGACGTGACCGCTGCCACAGGAGACTCAATCTCACACCGGTCTCCTTTCCTCCACAGACATTTATCACAACCAGGAGTTCTGACCAGCAACCAGATGAAAAAACTACAAGACTATTTACTTCAATCCTCTGAAGCACTTCTAATGCACTGCCTAACTGAATCAAAAATGATGGTACAAAACAAAATTACTCACTATAGACTTATAAAATCTGATGTATAAAAAAACTATATATTTTATAGTTTAGTGCAAGATATTCAAATATAAACACGATGGCCTCCATCACATCATTCAGTCCGGTTCTCTGCTTGATGGATCAGGATTATGGTTAGTGTAGTTCTTCAGTGGACAAGAGACCTCTGAACACCAGCTAGCTCACCTTGGGCCAAACATGTCCATGTCTTCTGGGTCTGTAAAAAACAGAGTATATTTCAGGAAGCACACATGACTGCAAACACCTCAGACACATGCAGAAGTCTGGGTTGAGCCAGCCATCTGCAAGTTATTAAATTAAAAAGTAAAATCCACACTGAAGGCTTAGTAACTACTAGTTAGTTCGTTTTTAACTAACTCAGTCCTTGTTGCACCACTTTCTCTTAAAACAGAATGCAGCTAGTAGGTCGTAAGCTCTGTGTGAAGTAATGCATAGTCATATAATATGACGATTACCTTCAATGAAAGGAGTTGTTGTGGAGTGATGAGAGATAAAATACATGTTTATGGTGTTCATAATGTTTGTGAACATTCTGTTTTATTTACTGGTATTATTTCTGAATAATATAATAAAATATAACCGATACGACTCATCTGTTTTTGTTTTCTCTCAGCACTGTAATTTTGATCTGCCAGTTGCATAAATTTATCCACTATGTTAAGACTGTCTAAAGAACTAGTTAGACCAACTAATAGTTAACCAAGGGTTAATGAGTCAGATTTTTTAAACTCAGATTAGTCCAGTCTACGTTTTTATACAACCAACTTAAAAAAAGTTATGACCAGTCTTAAAGAATAAATCAGATGACTAACTTGTAAGACTAGTCTTAAGCATTTTATGCAACCGGCTAGGTGTGACGCATCAACATGGCATACACACATTAAGTTTCAACTAAGGTTAAAGGTGCAATGCTCAAATAGTCAGTAGTGTGTAAATTGTAACGCAGTGCCAGGTTACTTTAAAACTAGGCTCGGCTTAACTCTTGCACAGCCGGTGCACCAGACACGAGGAGAGTGAGTCTATCACCTGGTGTTTTGTCAGTGACTCCTGGTATGAGCTCCAGATCGGCGGGCCGCACACACGCCGCTGGACAGTATCGCAGCTGACACAGAAACTCAGCGCTGTACTGCCGTTTATCTACTGGAAACATACAGCTATGAGCTAAATTAAACACATGCATGCTGGGAATCCAAACTGAGGGGTGAAATGTGAGCTGGCGCTGACCTGAAGCTGCGGTCTGTGTGTCGGGCCTGTACTGACAGCCGTCACTGATGCCGAGGCTGCTGGGCCACAAGGGGGAGAAAAGCCTTGTGTGATGGACTTTATACGACAAATCCACCTGACCTGAAACCTGCAAGAGCACACAATCCATTCACTCAATCCAAATACAACACGAAGACTGGGAAAACCACACACACATATATATGAAGTACATACAGTAATCACACCAACTAAGTTATTTTTGCTGGAAAATATATAAAGAATGGCTTTCATTTTCAAAAATAATGTATAATCCAGTGAACGAGAACCTCTACATCTCATTTAAATAATTTCTGTTTTCATCTGGATCTTGATAGATTCCAATCAAAAGATCATGTGATATGAAATCAATGAATCAGCCTGGCATCAGTGTAAAAACAGATTCACATTATGAAACACTCAAGTTCAAAACTAAAGACTCAAAACAGTCACACTAATGCTACAAAACAGATCACCATCATCTGCGTTGCTTCAGAAGACTTGGCAGAAACATGTCATATGGATTGTCACTTTTGGAGCTTGAAAGTTTTGGACCCTGTCGACTTTATAATATGGACAAAAAAAGCTGAAGGAATCTTTAAATGTCTTCTGTTGTGCAAAACTCCATATTTATGTACTGATCTCAGCCATGCAAGTAAAAAAGCTGCATCTCTACTGGTTAACACATTTCTACCATCATACAATATAGTACACCATCTTACTGTCTGATGTCATTTATCAGTGATTTGCAGTTGATGTGCCAAAGACAACAGCGGAAAAAATGAAGGTGGAAAGTAACGATCAAATAAAATGACAATAAAATCATGTATAGTTAGAATAGCAAAACAAACAGACTGATCGAATGTTAAAGGAGGGAAACACTTCAGCTATCTTTTGTTGTGTCCAATACTAATAATACTAACATATTTTTGACACAATCTCTTAACAGAACAAAACCAACTAATATTTAAAATCTCTTAATTGAACAAAAACACCCGATATTCAAATCTCTTAATAGAACAAAACCGACTAATATTTTACATATCTTAATAAAACAAAACAACCGATAGTTAAATCTCTTAATACAACAAAAGAGACCAATATTTTAAATTTCTTAGTAGAACAAAAAACAACCGATATTTTAATCTCTTACTAGAACAAATCTTACCAATATACCAATCTCATAATAGAATAAAACAACCGATAATTTAATCTCTTACTAGAACAAGCCTGACTGATATTTAAATCTCTTAACAGAATAAAACAACAAATAATTGAATCTCTTACTAGAACAAGCCTGACCGATATTTAAATCTCTTAATAGAATAAAACAACAAATAATTGAATCTCTTACTAGAACAAGCCTGACCGATATTTAAATCTCTTAATAGAATAAAACAACAAATAATTGAATCTCTTACTAGAACAAGCCTGACCGATATTTAAATCACTTAATATAACAAAGCAACTGATATTTAAATCTCTTAATAGAATAAAACAAATAATTTAATCTCTTACTAGAACAAGCCTGACCGATATTTAAATCTCTTACTAGAATAAAACAACAAATAATTGAATCTCTTACTAGAACAAGCCTGACCGATATTTAAATCACTTAATAGAATAAAACAACAAATAATTGAATCTCTTACTAGAACAAGCCTGACCGATATTTAAAATCTCTTAATAGAATAAAACAACAAATAATTGAATCTCTTACTAGAACAAGCCTGACCGATATTTAAATCTCTTAACAGAATAAAACAACAAATAATTGAATCTCTTACTAGAACAAGCCTGACCGATATTTAAATCTCTTAATAGAATAAAACAACAAATAATTGAATCTCTTACTAGAACAAGCCTGACCGATATTTAAATCTCTTAATAGAATAAAACAACAAATAATTGAATCTCTTACTAGAACAAGCCTGACCGATATTTAAATCTCTTAATAGAATAAAACAACAAATAATTGAATCTCTTACTAGAACAAGCCTGACTGATATTTAAATCTCTTACTAGAATAAAACAACAAATAATTGAATCTCTTACTAGAACAAGCCTGACCGATATTTAAATCACTTAATAGAATAAAACAACAAATAATTGAATCTCTTACTAGAACAAAGCCTGACCGATATTTAAATCTCTTAATAGAATAAAACAACAAATAATTGAATCTCTTACTAGAACAAGCCTGACCGATATTTAAATCTCTTAACAGAATAAAACAACAAATAATTGAATCTCTTACTAGAACAAGCCTGACCGATATTTAAATCTCTTAATAGAATAAAACAACAAATAATTGAATCTCTTACTAGAACAAGCCTGACCGATATTTAAATCTCTTAATAGAATAAAACAACAAATAATTGAATCTCTTACTAGAACAAGCCTGACCGATATTTAAATCTCTTAACAGAATAAAACAACAAATAATTGAATCTCTTACTAGAACAAGCCTGACCGATATTTAAATCTCTTAATAGAATAAAACAACAAATAATTGAATCTCTTACTAGAACAAGCCTGACCGATATTTAAATCTCTTAATAGAATAAAACAACAAATAATTGAATCTCTTACTAGAACAAGCCTGACCGATATTTAAATCACTTAATATAACAAAGCAACTGATATTTAAATCTCTTAATAGAATAAAACAAATAATTTAATCTCTTACTAGAACAAGCCTGACTGATATTTAAATCTCTTACTAGAATAAAACAACAAAAATTGAATCTCTTACTAGAACAAGCCTGACCGATATTTAAATCACCTTAATAGAATAAAACAACAAATAATTGAATCTCTTACTAGAACAAGCCTGACCGATATTTAAATCTCTTAATAGAATAAAACAACAAATAATTGAATCTCTTACTAGAACAAGCCTGACCGATATTTAAATCTCTTAATAGAATAAAACAACAAATAATTGAATCTCTTACTAGAACAAGCCTGACCGATATTTAAATCACTTAATATAACAAAGCAACTGATATTTAAATCTCTTAATAGAATAAAACAAATAATTTAATCTCTTACTAGAACAAGCCTGACCGATATTTAAATCTCTTAATAGAATAAAACAACAAATAATTGAATCTCTTACTAGAACAAGCCTGACCGATATTTAAATCTCTTAATAGAATAAAACAACAAAATAATTGAATCTCTTACTAGAACAAGCCTGACCGATATTTAAAAATCACTTAATATAAAAAAGCAACTGATATTTAAATCTCTTAATAGAATAAAACAAATAATTTAATCTCTTACTAGAACAAGCCTGACTGATATTTAAATCTCTTACTAGAATAAAACAACAAATAATTTAATCTCTTACTAGAACAAGCCTGACCGATATTTAAATCTCTTACTATAGCAAGCGTGACTGATATTAAAATCTCTTAATAGAATAAAACAACCGATATTTTAATCTCTTACTAGAGCAAGCGTGACTGATATTTAAATCTTTTAATAGAATAAAACAACAAATAATTTAATCTCTTACTAGAATAAGCCTGACCGATATTTAAATCACTTAATGGAACAAAACAACGATATATAAATCTCTTGCTAGTACAAACTGACTGACTTACTTCATTCTGATAAATAACGTTGTGACTGTGTTGGGTTTTCAGTATGTAATGTGGGACCGCTGTTTGTCCGGCTGTCATGTAAGACTGTGACCGGGTCACTCACCATCCAGGCAGGTAACCCGTGGTAGTAGAGCTGTCCGGTGGTGATGAAATTCCACAGAGGGCTGTTGGGTACAGCGTTGAAGTCCCCACATAAAACCACCTCACAGCGTCTTCCTTCACTGCTGCATTTCTTGATCATGATGTCGATCTCAGCGAACACGATGGCCAGCTGGGCGAGCTTCACGTCTCCTCTCCTGGGGTTGAACAGTAGGTGTGTGTTGGCCACACATATGGGGCTGTACGCTTCATTCTGCCCTGCCGTCGGCTGAAGAAGCAGTACAATGCCCACATTGTCACGATCCAGCAGCTCGCAGTCTGGTCTGCGAAACTCCAGCAGGTTGACGGAAAGCTGGGTAAAGCGATTGCTGCGATAACACACCACACATCCGTCTGTTTTAGTACCGGTGCGTTGTTTGTAGATGCAGGTGTAACCTAGGTAAAAAAGTTCAATTGTTAATTGTTATAAACAGGAAACATTTCAGATTTTTTGGACCCTTTTCATACTGCGTTTGGAAGCATGGAATGCAATTTATTAATAGGTTTGCAATACAGGACACTGAATATATTATACAAATACTATAAGCATATGTGCATACATGCAGCACACTCATTTAAAGCAATATACATTACACAGCAAATCTCAACTGCTTGATTGCTTGTATCCTTCGCAAAATGTGAACTATATTATCACCCACTTTGACATGACATGTCTTTATCTACACATTGAGTCATTTATTTTGTTATGCATTAATTTTGTCATTATCTTATCTACTGTACAGCTTACATTTGGGCCTGCTCTTTCTACAACACTATTGTATGACCTCAAAAGACTTATAGTGCACCAGTCACATGGATGACTGTTATGACACTGTTATGATGCCTAAGGTAGAAATCCCCACCCACTTTCCCTGAACAGCATTAACATTCTGCTGAACATTTCAGTTTGCATTTCACTGTTCACGAGACGACGGGTTTGCAGGTGCGCTCATGTTTACATCAGCATCAGGTTCATCACATGTTCCCAGAATAATTCTGGCAGCTGTTTATGTTCCATTCCTCACCTATTTCAGTCAGGACAGGGTAGATCTGCTCTAGGAAGTGATCTTCTTGAACTTCCTGAAGACAAATAATCTGTACAAAAGAGGAAATAATGATATTGCTTAGAATCAACAGCAGTTATAATATTAGCTTTTGGTTGCGTGTCGCCTTACGTCAGGTTCCCAGATCTGGAGCTCCTTCAGGATGGTCCGGAGCCGCTGGTCCCACACTAACACTTCCTCTGGACAGTGTGTGTACAGCTGTGGATTCGCTTCTAGCAGATCCTGAGCCAGGATGTTGTAAGACATGATGCTGAAGTCAAACACAGCAGCTGTGTCTGCACAGGTGCCGGTTTGGGTTTCACTAAGGTCCTCCCACACCCGCCACATCACTAAGACATGGGAAAACAATTATATAACATAAGATGTCGATGGGTAACTTAAATTACCAGTCAGACATTTGAACACATCTCATTATTGAATACAGTAAAAAACACTAATATTATGAATATAGGTGCTGGTCATATAATTAAAATATCATCAAAAAGTTTATTTATTTCACTAATTCCATTCAAAAAGTGAAACTTGTATATTATATTCATTCATTACACACAGACTGATATATTTCAAATGTTTATTTCTTTAATTTTGATGATTATAACTGACAACTAAGGAAAATCCCAAATTCAGTATCTCAGAAAATTAGAATATTGTGAAAAGGTTCAATATTGAAGACACCTGGTGCCACACTCTAATCAGTTAATTAACTCAAAACACCTGCAAAGCCTTTAAATGCTCTCTCAGTCTAGTTCTGTAGGCTACACAATCATGGGGAAGACTGCTGACTTGACAGTTGTAAAAAAAGATGACCATTGACACCTTGCACAAGGAGGGCAAGACACAAAAGGTCATTGCAAAAGAGGCTGGCTGTTCACAGAGCTCTCTGTCCAAGCACATTAATAGAGAGGCGAAGGGAAGGAAAAGATGTGGTAGAAAAAAGTGTACAAGCAATAGGGATAACCGCACCCTGGAGAGGATTGTGAAAACAAAACCCATTCAAAAATGTGGGGGAGATTCACAAAGAGTGGACTGCAGCTGGAGTCAGTGCTTCAAGAACCACTACGCACAGACGTATGCAAGACATGGGTTTCACCACTCTTGAACAACAGACAGTGTCAGAAGCGTCTCGCTTCAAAAAGGACTGGACTGCTGCTGAGTGGTCCAAAGTTATGTATTCTGATGAAAGTAAATTTTGCATTTCCTTTGGAAATCATGTTCCCAGAGTCTGGAGGAAGAGAGGAGAGGCACACAATCCACGTTGCTTGAGGTCCAGTGTAAAGTTTCCACATTCAGTGATGGTTTGCGGTGCCATGTCATCTGCTGGTGTTGGTCCACTGTGTTTTCTGAGGTCCAAGGTCAACACAGCCGTATACCAGGAAGTTTTAGAGCACTTCATGCTTCCTGCTGCTGACCAACTTTATGGAGATGCAGATGTCATTTCCCAACAGGGCTTGGCACCTGCACACAGTGCCAAAGCTTCCAGTACCTGGTTTAAGGACCATGGTATCCCTGTTCTTAATTGGCCATCAAGCTCACCTGACCTTAACCCCACAGAAAATCTATGGGGTATTGTGAAGAGGAAGATGCGATTATGCCAGACCCAAGAATGCAGAAGAGCTGAAGGCCACTATCAGAGCAACCTGGGCTCTCATAACACCTGAGCAGTGCCACACACTGATCGACTCCATGCCACGCCGCATTGCTGCAGTAATTCAGGCAAAATGAGCCCCAACTAAGTATTGAGTGCTGTACATGCTCATATTTTTCAGTTGGCCAAGATTTCTAAAAATCCTTTCTTTGTATTGGTCTTAAGTAATATTCTAATTTTCTGAGATACTGAATTTGGGATTTTCCTTAGTTGTCAGTTATAATCATCAAAATTAATACAAGTTTCACTTTTTGAATGGAATTAGTGAAATAAATTAACTTTTTGATAATATTCTAATTATATGACCAAATCCTGTAAATCAGTGTGAATGATATGTGAACAAACCCCTCTATAAAACCCTTCAGAATATAGATAGGAATAACATTTGGTGGGAGAAGGGTTCTTGCAAAAGTGAGGAAAAAAACTCACTGCCTTTAAAGATATTAATTGACCTATCGGTAAGCCCCCCCCCCCCCCCCCCCCCGCCCCTTAGTTACTCTTGCTTACTCGGACAAACAATCAGAGTTGCTGTCAGTGTGAAAACCTTGTCCCAATATGTTTTTGATAAATTTGGGACACAGAAGAAGGACCACACTTCAAGAGGGACTTAAATATGCCATAGAGGGGTATATAAAAGATTAATAACAAGATTAATTTGGAAGCGAGCATTTATCACAATGCAAGCTGGAAGGCCTCATTTCGGTCGTCACGATGGCAGGCGCAGATGATAATATCCAGGATCAACACTGTTCATGTACTGCAGGGTGAGATTAAACAAATTTACATTTAACCAGTTTAATATGGAGAGGCACTGAAATGTAGACCTTCGTTTATGTGTTTTTGATCTACACGACGGTTGGTACATTATATGTGCCCGCTAACTTTAACATTAGCTAGTTTTCGCCAGAGATATCTTGCAGCACAAGATGACATTAATATTCTGCTTGAGCAGAAAATTGTAACTTAATGAGAGTATGACGTTAACGTTTTCATCTTCATTGGGATTGGGGTTGAATGCTTAGGGGCATTTTGCTCTGTCTTATTTGGGTTTAGAAATGGAATTAAATAAGTTCTATTGCCCATCCTCTCAGGATACCTGGAATCAGTTTTATAAGTACCCAAGGCACATCATTTTGACAATTTGTAGCATAAACACCATCACACTAATGAAAGCTTCAGATCTTCCAATGTTTCTCTATGGCGTTGAAACCTAAATATGACAGAGTTCTGCCTCCTTGCAGCTGATACTCAAATGCCATTGGCTCATCTGTGTTTGAGGGAGGGGCTTACCGATAGGTCAACTGGAATTTACAATTACAGACACAAACAGATAATCTGCACTAAAATAATAAAACATTCTATGCTTTTTTTCTGCTGTGATCTTTTGTTATAGCAGCAAAACAGACCAAAATCTTAAATTTGACCAGTGCATGAAAAACACTGGGTTTCCCTGCAGTGTCTTGCATTAAATTTTGCAAAAGATTTTTTTTTAATTAGGACAATTTATATGTACAAAACTAATTTCAGTAATTGAAGCATAAACCATTTGATCAAAAGGTCCAAACTTTTGTCTGGTGTTTTTGCAGTGTATATCCAGGATTCGCACCTTCAATGCTGTGATTGTCCTGAAGCACAGGATAGTAGCTGACGTCAGGAAACTGCACGTAAGGGCAGTAACACACCTGGGACAGCCCGAGGCCTACGGGAAAGTGCCAGCCGATGGGCTCCGCTGGTGTCTGAACCTGCTGACAGTCTGCAAGCAAAGCCGCCAAATCAAACACTGGGCTCCCAAGGGCTTCATTCCCAGCGTCAGAATCAAACCCCAGGAAGATGTCAGCGCTGGGAAGAGCGGTGGATGAATCCACCTCACGGTCATCACATACACCAAGCTGGCTGAATGCAGAGACCATGTTATCAATGTCTGAGTGACCCTGAAACTCAATATTGGGAAACGCAGACTCATTCATCACAGGATCTCCATCATCTGTTTCTTCTAGACCCCTGAGCACTGATTCTGAGAGGTTTACGTCACTGTCTGTCCTCTCTGACCGCAGACACACTCTCACACCAGCGTCTCCATCACACACAGATGCTGCAGGAGCTTCCGTCTGATCGACGTGACGCAGTGGTCTGTGCATGTCTTCATGCATCTCCTCCTCGTTCAACTCCTCTGGTCTCTTTCCCAGCGCTCCGTGAGGACTCTCAGTGTCCGTGTGGTCTGGATCAGGACCGGTGGATGTGTTTACTGTGCTGTCCCACTGCAGTAACAGGCCCGTCTGCTGCTGTCCAGAAAGAGCACCGCCACCATCCCAAACCTCTTTGCCATTAACGTACACAGATGGAGCCTTGTGCCACAATTCTGTGGAGAGAGAGAAGATATAGAAGTCACAGATCTATTTGGAAAAATTAACATTTTCTGAAGTTACTGGTACTGAAAAACTACAAAAATCACAAATAAATAAGTACCAGGGCAGGGGCATGTTAAAAAAAAGTTGACTCCGTCCCCACTGCACCATACGAATACATGCAATTTCCCCGTTTCTAAAATATGATGAGATCATATGTGAGTTGCTTAACTGAAATATGTGAGAACGTCACAGTGTCAGGGGCTAGCTGTCACGTGGGGAAGCTGTTATAATCTGAGGTTTTGAATCAAAAGTCATAAATGTTTTTGATTTGTTTTCTCTAGCGGTGGTCTGCAGGTTAGTTTCAAACACTTCGATTTTCACTGCACAAATTGGGGGAAAAACTTCTAATTGCAATTTTTCTGAAAAAACAAACAAACAAACAAACAATCCAGGTTTGCTTCTTTGAAGGGCTGCACAATTTGGCCCAAATTTTGTGAGTATATTTTCAATTTGGCTATAAAATAACAACAGCATTATTATAATTATTATTAAATAAAAAATACTAAATAAAAAACAGATAAAAAATATAATATTGTAATATTTCACTGTTAATAAATAAAAAAGTGTTTAATGGCAGGTTCCCAACAAAAAACCTCATTAATTATTATTATTATTATTATTATTATTTATATAGTTTTGTTGTTGATAAAATAATATATGGCTTCTGTCAATAAAGAAACGTTCGAAAACAAATCAACCTAAAAAAAAAAGAAACAGTGTGACAACTAGCGAGGCCTGCGGAACTGATAGGTTACTGTCACCGATAATCAGACGAGCTTCCGCTTTATTTATCCTCAGTCACACGCGCTCCTCATCAACAAGCGACACACGCAGCGAAGCACTGCCAGCGTCTCACCTGAAACCCTGCCGAAGAGCCTCGAGAGCGGATACAGCGCGTAAAACATCACACTCGCGATCATGATCACCGGACACCGCGAAACTTCTTCATTCACGGCACTGAACGGGACGCGGCGTTCACAGCATGACGACACACGCAGCGGCATGACGTCACGCCCAACCGCCAGCTGACCATTAGAACAGCCTCCCAAAACTAACGCGAAATGATGCAATGACAAACTAGTTTTCAAAAACATAATAAGTAGCACCTAGAGATCTGTTTGTTTGTTTTTGGAACTCTATTATTGATCATATTAATTGGAAGACTGTTTGGTTATTGTATTAATAATAAAACTAAAAAAGTAGGACTTACATTTTTGAATGTTGCACACTATTTACCCTCTTAAATCATTAATTTCACGATACTCTTATGTTGATGATTCATGTTCCTTTTGTAAAAGTGAGAGAGAGCTGCTGAATCATTTGTTCTTTGAATGTAAAATTGTCCAAAACTTTTGAATGGAATTGGCTACATTTATATTTAATTTAGTGAAGGTTAACTATGATATTATTTGTGTGTTATGACAACAAAACTAGCAAAGGTCTTGAATACATTGTTAATTTATTAATATGCTGGCAAAATTTCATATAGGCCTACGTAAGCACAAATGTTTAAATTCATGTTTTTGTTGTTTATTGTTGAATTTTGATTGTTTTATGTCTTCCTTGAATTTGTTAAAAAATCAAAAAAGTCATTAATATGTTTAATATATACATATATATATATATATATATATACACACAACACACACACACACACACACACTGACACACACCACACACACACACACACTGACACACACACACACACACACAGACACACACACCACACACACCACACACACACACACACACACACACACACACTGACACACACACACACACACACACACACACACACTCACACACACACACACACACACAGACACACACACACACACACACACTGACACTCTCACACAAACACACACAGAGTAACACACACAAACACTGACACTCACACACACACACACACACACACTGACACACACACACACACACACACACACCTCACACACACACACACACACACACACACACACTGGACACACACACAGACACACACACACACACACGACACACACCACACACTGACACACACACACACACACACACACACACTGACACACACAACCCTCTACGGACACCTTGGCAATTGAAATGACACACACACACACACACTCAGACAAACACACACACACACACACACACACACACACACCACACTGACACACACAGACACACACACACACACACACACACTGACACACACACACTGACACACTGACACACACACACACACACACACACACACTGACACACACACACACACACACACACACTGACACACACACACACACACACACTGACACACACACACACACTTACACACACTCTCTCACACTGACACACACACACACACACACACACTGACACACGCACACACACACGCACACACACACTGACACACACACACACACACATACTGACACACACACACAGACACACACACACACACACACACACACACACCAGGTCTTTCACAACACACACACACACACACACTGACACACACACACACACACACACACACACACACACACACACACACAGACACACACACACACTCACACACAAGAATTACAATCCATATTTTGGATTGATTTTTCAAATGTTATAAAAAATCATTTATCCCCAAACTTTTGTACAGGTGAAATATTTTGCTTTCTGATGACTCTTTGAAACATTCAACATTCAATAATGTAATTTTTTTTTATTCCCAAGAAAGATATTTATGCATAGTTGAGGAACTATAAGGATATTTTAAAGATTTATTTATTTTTATTTTTTTTTACATGATAAACAATGTTTTAATTTTAAAAAAAGAAATTGTTTTTGGTTAAGTTACATTTATTCTACTTACAATACCTGTTATATATTATCTATAAAAGCATCATGTATGGTAAGACGGGTAAAATGCCTCCTTTAAAAACTAAAATTGCAACCTAGAGTATTAAGTGATGAGTTTAAACATAATGCATCGTCCAAGATATTATTATTAACATAAATAAATATAGCCACTGATCAGTTATGCAAAAAAAAATGAAAGAGATGGCCTCCTACCTTGAAAAAGAGTTCTCAGAAGACAAAGACATCCTTGAAATTGTTCAGATGGAATACAGTAAATCTCATGCTCAGATCAAAACATTTATGGCTTTATTTATTTATTTATTTATTTATTTTACATGTATGCATTTGGCAGACACTTTCATACAAAGTGAGACTGCATTCAAGCTTACGTTTGTTCAGTTCATGCATCCTGGATTCTTCATGCCAGATACATAAACAAACACACACACAAACAAATAAATAAATATTTGATTAATCACAATGTTTTGACCTGAGCATGAACATACGTGAGATTCATTTCATCCAATGTTTTAATGATCTGATAGATCACCTGATCAGTGGCCATGACAACTGCATTATAGCGAATGTGTTTCATTCATGCAGTTCGTGCACCTTTAAGAAAAAGAGAAATGACTCCAGACAGCACACCACACAAACCCTGACACTAGTTCTGAAGTGTTTGGCTGCAGTTTCAGTGGTTGTGCAGGAGCGTGAGTCTCCGTCTGACTGTGTCTGACATGCATTTTTAATGACTTTCTCTTCGCATGCGCAGGTGGATTCCAGCAGTAGTGCAGGTGTCACATATACACCTGTTGCTAAGACATAAACCAGCTTCATACTAGACAACACCAGCCCTTCATATGACACTGATAACTGTATGTAGAAGATGAGGGGTGATGAAGACTTCAGTGTTCACAGTCTCTCTCTGGATTCCCTCAGCTTGACCGACTGTGAGAATCCACACGATGTGATTCTGGAGGATGAAGGGGACACAGAGCCGGACGCTCAGGGTAAGGTCGGGCTTTGTGCTGCACATTTGAAATGAGGCACCAAACATACAGACACATTGTTTGTATAGTAATTAATTTCATTCTTCACTATTTTAATCACCCATAAACATGTAATCATACGTGTCGTACCATTAGTTTAGAAAACTTTCAACTATTTAATTTGTAATATTTAATCACATGTAATAAATCCATTTTCATTGGAGCATGGTGGAAGGACGCATGTGGTAATTAAAATCTGTTTTGAAAGTATTAAGCAGCTTTATATGTATAAGGAACAATGCATTCAATGAATCAGTGAAAAATAGGCATAAATAATCTAAATAAATAATTAAATGTTTATGTTTATGTTTAGGCACAAAATGTAAATTATTCTTCTTTGGAAGCTTGTTACTGTCACTGAAATAAATGTCTTTTTTAAAAAAAAGTAATTGTGAATTTTTTCATCTTTCTCAGAATTGTGATAGAAAAAAAATATAATAATAATCTTGCGAAATGATATTACAATATAAAATAATGGTTTCTATTTTAATATCCTTTAAAATATAATTTATTTCTGTGATGCAAAGGTGAATTTTCGGCATCATTACTCCAGTATAAAGTGTCACATGATCTTCAGAAATCATTCTAATATGATGATTTATTATTAGAATTATCAATGTTGGCAACAGTTGTGCTGCCAAATATTTTTAGAAACTGCAATACTTTTTTCAGGATTCTTTGATGAATAATAATAATAAAAAAACAGCATTTATTCACAATATAAATATTTTCTAACATTATAAATCTTTGCTATCACTTCTTAACAATTTAACACATACTTGCTAAATAAAACTTTTAATTTCTAAAAAAATAAAAAACAGAAGAAGAAGAAGAAGAAATATTTACTGACCCCTAACTTTTGAACTGTAGTGTATATTGTTAGAAAAGATTTCTATCTTAAATAAATGCTCTTCTTTTTAACTTTTATCCATCAGTTTTCCGGCACTGATAATAAATCATCATATTAGAATGATTTCTGAAGATCATGTGACACTGAAGACTGGAGTAATGATGCTGAAAATACAGCTGCGCATCACAGAAATAAATTAGATTTTAGTGTATATAAAAATAGAGAAATGTTATTTTACATCATAATAATATTTCACAATATTACATTTCCTGTATTTATGATCAAATAAATGCAGCCTTGGTGAGCAGAAGAAACTCTGAACTCATTATTAAAAATCATTCTGATCCCAAACTTTTAAACAGTAATGTATATAAAGCTGGAGACACTGGCTTCATCTTGATTTTCTTCTTCTGTTCTTCTTGTGTGATCAAATCAGCAAAAACAACAGCAGCACATTTAGCTCAGTTCAAAATATAAACGCAAAACAAAAGAAATAGAAACTCTATCATAAATGCGTGTAACTGCATTCTTATTATCAGGAACGTCAACCATAAACGGTGCATCGTATTTCCTCGCATCAAACGTCACGCTGGAGAATATTTCACAAGCTGAGCTGATGTTACGGTCTGTGGTGTTTTTCTGCAGTATCAGAGCTGAAGCTCATCAGGGAGGATCTGTCCACTGAAGAACTGTACCTGCAGGCCTGTAAGCTGGTGGGAGTCGTTCCTGTCAGATACTTCCTTAGGAACCTGGGCTCTGCCACCATTAACCTCAACCATCACGGACTCGGTCCTCTGGGAGCAAAAGCCCTGGCCATCGCGCTCGTGGTAAGACTGACCGTCTCTGATGTTTGTGATGATCTACAGCTGATCTCAGACGCTCTGTGTGTGTAGACAGACATGCACACCACAACCCTGGAGCTGGCAGACAACTTCCTGTTAGCCGAAGGAGCCAGATATCTCATGGAGATGCTGAGGGCCAATTTCACCATTCACAATCTTGTAAGTCCATCCTACTGTTCTCATGTACCTGCTGTGATGCATTTGTCCACTAGAGGGAAGCAAAATGTTAACTTCTGGTGTCTTCCAGGATCTCTCTGACAATCATCTTCAGTCTGCTGGAGCCGAGTGCGTCGCAAAGATGCTCCTGGAAAACATTTCCATTAAATCCTTAAAACTGTCGGGTATTTCATGCATACTGTATGTGCATACAGCACGATCATATGAATAAATAACCTGATTCACAGTGACACAGATTGTTTTATGTTCACAGGGAATAAATTTGCTGAAGATGATGCCAGATGGTTTGCAGATGCGTTTGCTGTAAGTTCATGCACCACAGTCCGTTTATACCAAACAAATGTAATTAAAGGGATCAATCACCCAAAGATTAAAGTTCTGTCATCATTTACTCACCTTCACCTCTTTCCAAATCCATAGGACTTTCTTTCTTCAGCAATACACAAATGGTAACCAAACCGTTTTGGTGACCATTGACTTCCATTATATGGACTAAAAGTTGAGACCATTCCCAAAATAACTTATTTTGTGTCTCACAGAAAAAGTAAGTCATGTGGATTGGAACAACATGTTTGTTTTTAGGTAAAAACTATAGTTGTATTAGTCTGACACAGGCTTTGCAACAAAACATAAGTAATTACATCACTCATTTAGACAAATTATGCTATTACATTGCTATTTACTTATTTAAAAAGTCTTCCTGTCGCTCATACAGTAGAGCAATGGCACTAACAACACGGTCACTGCTTCAGTTCCCAGGGAAAGCCAGAACTGATCAAATGTGTACCTTTAATGCTATGCAAATCTTTTTTTTGATAGACGTGTCTGTCAAATGCATGATGATGTAGTTTAGTTAAGCATAGCACAAACTGGTCTAATACACTCTATTGATGATCTACAACAAAGTATCCTGATAACACACAGTGTTTTTGATCGGGCTCTGAGGATTTTCTCTGCAGAAATTACACACTGCACCTGATGCATGAGTTACAGAAACTGAATACATCTCAACTCTAGTTCCTGAGAATAGAAACATCTGTATGTTCTCAGAGCAACTACAGAGTGAAGGAGCTGGATTTGAGTCACAATCAGTTCTGCGGCAGAGGCGGTGAACATCTGGGTCAGATGATAGGTGAATACGACACGTCTGATGTGTGAGAGTTAGACTTCACGACACAAAGAAAGCAAGCACAATAAATACATGTATGTTCGTGCAGCAAATAATGACGGTTTAGAAGTTCTTGACCTGAGCTGGAATCATCTGCGAATGAAAGGAGCTGTAGCTTTCTGTGCTGGACTGAAGGTATACACACACACACACACACACACACACACACACACACACACACACATACTGCTCAGTGTCACAGAGAGTCAGGCTGTCTTGCTCTGTCATCAGGTCAACACGACTTTGAAACACTTAGACCTCTCGTTTAATGGCTTTGGAAATGAGGGCGCTTTGGCTTTGGGTGAAGCGCTAAAGTTCAACAATACGCTGGTTCACCTGGACCTCAACAACAACCGCATCAGCGATGAAGGAGCGAGCCTGCTGTGTAAGGGCCTGGAGGCCAACGACACGCTCAGAGTGCTGCAGGTGCGTCACACGGCTCTTTAGACCGAATAATACTATGTCAAATTAGATTAGAATCACCTTTTTAAACATTGCACGAGTACAGTGCATCATGATCATATGCAATAACTCATTTGAATAATGAGCAATTAAATTATGTTACAAGGCATCTCAGACATCATAGACTAAATATAGCAAATTTGAGTCCTTTTAAGGCGGAATCCCATTTATTTTACACGGATGTTGAAAGTGTCTTGTGTGATAATGATAACTGTTTTTCTTACAGCTGGCGTATAACTCACTGACAGTGGAGGCTCTTACTTTGATCAATGTGGTCAAGAACACACCCAAAACTGCCATCGAGGAGATCAACATATGCGTGAGTGCAGGAGCGTCATCGCACACAATACACAGTATAAATGTACATTTTTTATAATTAGCAGAGCTGTTATTATTTATAACTTAAGCTTTATCACTTAAACCTTCACTGTAATTACTGCAATTGTGACTAGAAGCAGAAACACGAATTATTATGCATTATGCATTTACTGTTGCTATTCTAGAATATTAAAAATATTAGGCTTATGAGTTGTGCATTGATTCAGACTTCAATATCTTCTGTACCTTAAAAAAAAACAAGCACTGGACACCGCAAGGCAGAACGGCACATTATTCATGCAGCTGAAAGCGTATTCTCTGTGGTCTTTAAAGAAAACGTGCCGCAGCTGAGACACAGATTAGACACAGACACAAAAGCTAAAAATGCATTTATTATATAAAATTTTGCAGCCCTGCACAACATGATTTACTAAAGTGAGGGAAACAAATTAATGGTAACACTTTATTTTAAGGACCATTTCTCACTAACTATTATGCATATTACTAGCATATTGGCTGTTTATTGGTACTTATGAAGCACATAGTAAATGTCTTATTCTGCATGACTATATTTTAGATCCCTTAACCCCAATACAACAAACATAACAACTACAACTACTACCTTACTTACTAGTCAATAAGCAGCAAAATATGAGTTTATTGAGAGAAAGTTAATAGTTAATATGTGTTTCCTAATCTAGAATGTTACCAAATACTTTGTATCTATCAGTCTGAAACAAAGATGTCAAAAAACAATATTCTTGATACATACAATACTTGAAGGTTAGTCAAGTCAAAAGATCAGAATTCTTACATCTCGAAGGCATAATATATATATATATATAAAAACATGAAATTGCATGAGATACATACAATTATAAAAGATCAGATTTATAGGATCATACAAGTGGTCTTATACAGGATTCCATATTTTCCTACATAAATCTAACTTGTCATTTTTTATGTGAACTGAATTTGTGTAAAAATACTGTAGAGTTTGACTGGACATATGACCTCTGACATCACCAAAGACCTTTCAGGATGTGTTTTGTCCTGTATTTATTTTACTGTTCTAACTGTGATAACTATGGGACAGACCTACCAGTTAATAATAATAAAAAAAAAATAAAAAATAAAATCTAGAATGGGCATAACATGTGTTTTCTATCATTTGAGATGTGTTGTAGAACGTGCTGGTGAATGAGAACTTCGTTCAGCTCTTGGAGCTGATCTGTCAGGAACATCCCAGTCTGGAGGTGCAGTATGGAGGCGTTGGAGGCTTCATCGCCAAAAAGCCTCGCAAACGCATTGACCCCATGAAAGTCATTCAGGTACATAGTCTACACTTGTGAGAATGATATCTGCTGTAATCTGGAGTATGTGTTTCTCAAATCTGCTGTCTCTCTGCATTTGCTGAACTGTCTTCTGGAGATTACCTTGATCAGCGCAAGCTTCGCCTGTGGGACTTCTTCCGTAACATCGACAAGGACGGGACAATGCGTGTTCCTGTCGTAGACTTCAGGAAAGCCGTTCAGGTATTGACCGGGGTCTAAGAAAGTCCCACTTTCCTGTAAAGTACAATGTCAAATCCATGAATTGTGAGCAGAGCTGCAATCTAGTCAAAAGCATGCTCAAATATAAGAGTTTTCATTTGTTTACAGGTTTTGATCATTACGTTATTCCCAGACTTCCAGTTGTGTTATTTCAATGCTTTAATCATCACAGCACCACTATTGTGACATGTGGACAATGGTTTAAGAACGAGCAGATGAGTCCAAACATCAGTTTAAAACTAGGCCTAAGCATCAAATGACTTTTTATTTTTTACATTTTGTATCTGATCCAGCAATCCAGCATCCCACTGGAGAAGTTCCAGATTGAGGAGTTGATTCAGAGACTGGACAGAGACCGAACAGGCATAGTGGACTACAGGTCAGCTCGCTCTTACCGCTCTACATAAAAACTACCCTCAACACTGAGCTAAGAAGACATTCATTATCAAATGCATGAAACATGATCATAAACAATAATCAATAATCAATACCAAAAACATAAGCACTAATCCAAACCCTATACATATGCATAAACATCATCATAAAACAAAACAACAAATCCAAACCCAATATAACTGCTCTACTACCAACTTTCAAAATAGGCAGTAAAGGAAAACTCATAAGTTACTAATTTTTAGTGCTCTACATCAGTGTTCAAACATCAGCTCTACAATATTACAGTAAGCATGAAAGTATATTCCTTGAAGCTTTTGTTAGTGCTAGCTGTTTTTTTTTTATGTTATAATTATGTCACCTTCTTTTCAGGGACAGTAGCTGAGTACACGCTAAAAACCACTTGACTTCAGAGAGTGGCAGAAAGTAGTCAGTGACTCAGTGATTAGTGTGTACCAGGGTTATCATAGTCAACCAAAACCATTAAAAAAATGTTACTTGAAATAAACTAATTTTAACAAAAAAAAAATAAAATACAAAAATTAAAAGAATTAATTATTTCAGGTAGTTGCCAAGGCTACTTTTTTCTCATTTTCATGTTTGTGCATTTCCATCAGTTTAACTGATTAAAGAGCATTTGTGGATTAGGCATTATTGCATTGAATACTCAGCAAAAACAAAACAAAAGCACACAAATCTCTGGCAAAATGCTCAAGTTGGGTGCTCGACAAAAAAAATACCAAAGCTTGACAAATGCAAAAATTTATTACCGGACTATCACACAAGTGACGTTAAGTTGAGAAATCAGCCAATGATGAAGGAAATATTAAAGGTGAGTATTGTCACACTGACAGAATGACAGTGTCAGTCTCAGCACAGTGGAGACACTGCCTACATTTGTGTTGGTTTTTTTGCTCAGATCTCATTGTCCATGCCTTTTGCACACATTTTTCTACTCTTTTTTTTTGTACACTCAACTTTTTCCTCACATGAAGCACACAAGAAACTTGACTCACAATTGATTAGAATTTGCTGGTAACTTGTTGCTAACAACTCAGTTTTGTGACAATTTTTAGTTTACTAGAGGTGTGTTTACATAGGTACAAAATATCTTACAGAGATTTTGCTACACACATGTAAATAGAAAAAAACACACAAGATCAGACTTTTTCGTATCCAATCCAATCATGTTCCAAATGTGGTTTATATATATCAGATATGTGAATATATTCTACGTATATCTGATACTTTATCCAATATTTTACATATATCCGGCATATGAACATCTGACCCAAGTCTAAAGGGGTATATCTGATTCAGTGTGCGATGACACATTTGTGCACAGGGATTGCACAGTTGTCCTCATTTCGTGTAAGAAAGTGTTGAAGTGGATACTTTGAACCCATAATTCCCAAGAGTGTAGTTCCACCAATCCTGCTTTCTAGATTTTACCAACACTTCACATCTGTGCAAACCATTCAAAACCTGAGGATCAGTGTGGCGCTCACTTGAAATTCTCCAGTTTGAGATGGAGATTAATGAAAACACAGATGTAGGATACAAGCTGAAAGTAAAAAGGCAGGTTTGGTCAAAAGATTGGAACTGTACCTTGCGGTGTAAACACAGCCTAGGAGTTTTAGGTCTATATTACATTGCTGAGAAAAAAGACGTTCACGGTGCAGTTACTATTGCTGAATGAATGTCTCGCTACCCTACAGAGGCCTGGCAGACACTAGGAAACAGATGATGCGAGACCACAGGCGCCAACTGCGAAAATCCCGGTCCCGGCAGAAGAAGGAGAAGCAGAAGAGTGACAGGATCCTTAAAACCTTTGAGAGCGCCGTAGAGGCCGTCACTCCACGGAGCTCCATGATAATATCACCAGGTGCTGCCAAAGAGGACTCCAGCGGCCTTCAGCCATTCTCTGCGACCCCCTCAGCTCCTGGCATCATATAATCATGTCCAACAGCAGGCGCTACTCTGTCAATAACATGAGCAGCGAGCATGTGCATCTTCCCATGATAGGGAACCCCTCGAGCTCACCAGGCATGCGCTCGTATTCCCAGCCGAATCTCTTCGCCAGCATCCCTAAACCATCCACCAGCAAACCTGCTTCTGCCCAGGGAATGCACTCGAGGTCCAACCCAAGCGTGTCCAGCAGTAAACTCAGCCCCACAGCCAACCTGACCAGATCCAGGCCCGCGCTAAACACTGAGCCAAACAGTAAAACAAGAGGTAAGGGGAAGAAAAAGAAGACCAAGAAAAGAAAAGAAAAGATATAACACCAAATGGACATGGTGTCCTTGTGGTGATGAAGACTTTCAGTGAATAAGGACATTTTCGTTGGCCTTTTTCTTCTTCTTGTATGGATTTTGTCACAATGTTTAGAGAGGATTATAATGTGTCCAACAATGTTTTTTTCAGGACATGGAAGTGAATGAACATCTTCATCTGTTAAGATTTAACCTGTAAAGATGTGTTTAAATAGTAAATGTAGTAAAAACTGTTCTAATCCCTGGTTATATGATGATAGACGGCATTGTAGACAAGCTTAGGCAGGCCGAAAGAAAATTAAAAAAGGATAAACTCCAAATCTCTTAAGAAACGAATATGAAATTGCAATCCATGCTTTGATATGATCAAGACTTGACTATTGCAATGTTTTATATAAGGGAATTAGCCAGTCATCTATATCTAATTTTCAAAAACGTTCAAACCTCTGCTGCTAGACTCTTAATGGTTATTATAAAACGTGAATATATTACTCCTGCCTTGGTCTCCCTGCACTGGCATCCATTAATTAAATTTCAGGACACATCCTATTTAAAAAGAGATCTCCCCTTTGACATAGAAAAACAAAACACACCTGTTTTCAGTTTCAATTTATTAAATGTGTTGCCTGTGTGATGTGTGCTTTCCTGTGTGACATTGTAAAGCAAATTGATCAACTTGTGTTGTATAAAGCTGACATTGCCATAAAGTTGTATCTGGGAGCTCAGAAGTCTTGCAATATACCATGTGGGATATATGGACATTTTTGTCTTACTTGGTTAATTATATTGTATAAATTTTCTTTCTTATGTTCATGTATGTAAACACTTTGGAAATGTGAATGTAAAGTATTTGTCATGTTAGTTGTTAAGTACTACTTTTGAAACTGACTGAGAGAGAATTGGCAAATTTATTATGCAATTTACTAAATGGCACCTTAAAATAACCTAGATGGCACCAGGATGCAAATTCAGTTTATTTGGTTTTATTACTCAACATAATAATAAGGTTGCCGATTTTATGCCAAATTAAGATGCTCAGTAGTGTCTTGCTCAGTTGGGACTAGTTGATTTTGCTTATTTTATTTTTGATCATATTTCTTACTGATAGATTGGGTTACATTGGGTGACATCATTCCTTTTTAGTGCCAGTTTATCTGAAATGCACCACATGGCAGTGTCCTGGACTGCTGATAACATATTTGGTGTGAAAGCACACCTGGATTGTTTTTATTGTTTCTGTTTCAACATAATCTGACCACTGCCTTAAATCAACAAAGTACATTGCCTTGGAGGTGTTGTGTAAAGGACATAAGCAAATGAACATCATCAGTTGTCAGAGAATAATGCTGTGAAATGTCCAGATGCTGATGATGTCATAAGATATGATGGTCTTTAAAAGCCAGAGAGCTCTATTCCTACAACACAACTAACTGATGCACGATGATCGCCGCGCTTCTTTATTTCGTCCTCTTCAGGTCTGCTGTTGTCGAGGGGGTGAGTACAGTACAAGTTTATCTCTATTCACCTGTTTAAAAGCAGCTGAAACTGAACAAAAAAGCTATACAGGTAAATTATCAGGAAGCATCATGAAACAACTCTGACCTAGAGGAGACATGAGACTTATAGACACCATTGTCATTGCTTTTACTCAAAAAATAGGTCTTAAGTTGAGATTTGAATGGTTCATCTATTGGAGAAGATATGACATACAGCAGCAGTTTAGTGCAGTTTAGGAGACACAAGAGAAAAACTATGTTCACCCATAGATTTTAAAGGGACAGATTTTAAAAATTTTGACTGGAAGATCTCACGTACTTGAAAGTGTATAAATGATCAACGTAAATGTAATGTAGTTGAGCCATGTATAGCCTTAAAAACAAAGGGTAACACTTTAGTCGAGGGACCAGTTCTCTTGTTTATTAGTATGCATATTACTAGCATATTGGCTGTTTATTAGTACTTATAAAGCAGATATAAATGCCTTACTCTGCATAACAGTATTCTAGATCCCTTACAACTACCTCATACCTGTTAAGGTCGCTCAGTGGTAGAGCATTGCGTTAGCAGTGCAAAAGGTCGTGGGTTCGATTCCCAGGGAACACACATGGTAAAAAAATATATATAGCCTGAATGCACAGTAAGTCGCTTTGGATAAAAGCTTCTGCCAAATGCATAAATGTAATGTAAATGTATCTAAAATTAACAAAATACTTACTAACTATTAATAAGCAGCAAACTAGGAGTTTATTTAAGCAAAAGTCATAGTTAATAGTTAGTTAATAGTGAGAATTGGTCACCAAACAAAGAGTAGCACCTTGTATTCAATTCTGTACTGGAAGCCAGTGGAGAAAAACATAACTAATGTAATAACTTCCTTTAGTCTGAATGAGTTGCAGGTAGGACAGGTGGCACTGAGAGATTACCATTACAGTAGACCAGGTGAGAAGATATAAAGGCTTATAACATTCTACAGGTTTTTCACAGACAAAACCTCAGGAATCATTTCATTTATTAGTAGTGTGCCTCTAGCTCAAACAGTAGGGCAGGGGTGTCCAGTCTTGCTTCTGGAAGGGTTTGGTGGTCATGGGTATGATTCCCAACAAGTGCATGAACTAATACAGTGAACTCTTTGAATGCAATGTTAATGTCTTCAGGTGAAGTTGTCTGCCAAATGCATGAATGTAAATTCATCTTGCTGTTGTAGAAGAGGAGAAAGATTGAAGTCTTTTACTTGTCTTCTGTAGGCACTGAGTCCCCTGGGCTGAGGGTAGCGCCTCCGGAGGAGAATGTATCTGTGAGGCTTTCCTTCCCAACAGCACATTTCCAATCGGAGAGCTCATCTTGCTGGAGAGCACAGCAGTTGAGATCAACTACAAACTGGAGATGGAGATTAGCAAGGTTTGGTACAGCCTTAAGAACTCATGAGATTAAACTGAAGTGAAACATGCAGAAGCTAATTGTTCTTTAACCGTTCTTGTGCAGGTGGAGATTTATGAGGTTAAACTTAAGGTCTATGTAGCAAAAATAATGAACCTGACAGTGCTGATCGAGCTGATGGAGGATGACCCCGACTCCTACAGTGAGCTCCACATAGAGGAGGTGAAAATCAAGATCAAGCAGGTGGAGGCTCTAATTGTGGAGCTGCGGGCATCTATACAAACCACCTCTGCCGTGCTCATATCCATACGCAAACAGGTGAAACTTTATGAACCTCTGCTCAATCAGCATAAATAGCACCTTTGGTGTAAGTTCGACCAAAACAAATTTTTTTGATATTGTACAGGAATGAAGTTGATTCTTTTCAAAATCCCTGACAACAGGCACAGCACATTCGGGGGTTATTCTGCGATAACAACCAGCTGGATGTACATTATACCCCTTATTGCATGGCTACTTGCCATATAATTAGACACAACAAAATTTGATTTGAGTTAAAATGTTTGAATGCAAAGCTTCTGAGAAGACAGCAGTTGCAAGTAAGCAGCAAGTTCAAACTTGACGGACATTTAAGGTATACGGTGCAGTCAAACCACTTATTACACAACATTCCAACACATAAATAATTATGGTTACAAAATATATTGATTTAAGACAAAACTGTTTTAAAATATTACCAGTACGTTAGTTATTTTATAATCCATTACAGCGTACAGTTGTTGCAGCAGCTGCGTTTGTATGAAACGAGAGAGAGCGAGTACCAGGATAACCTTTATTAATTATAAACATAATATTTAATTGAGTTTTAGTATTTTATAAGCTAACCAAATGCAAAGCTTTCACCAAGAAAAACTGTTTCTAGCAAGCATATAATGCTGACTTAAAGGGATACTCCATCCCTAAATGAAAAATACGCATCACCGTAGCGACACCCATGAGAATATAAACCCAAAAAAACAATTTTACTCTCCTCAACACTAACCAAAACACACTGATGCATTGCAGGGAGGCTTGTGACTGTCCTATACACTGCCAAATAAATAACAGTGTCAAGGTCCAGGAAAGTATGAAATCAGAATCACCATCATCAGAATAGTTCATCTGCCATCAGTGGTTCAACCGTGCCACAAGGATACGCTTTTTACGTGTATTTACGCTTTGGTTTTGAAAGCAAACAGTGCATCGGCAACACAGAAGAGTGTAAACCATCTGCATACAGCTCCAAATTGCCAAAATGGCACTACGCTGATTTGGAGAGACACAGAGGAGAGGAATTGTTGAAGAAAGTCATTATTTTTGTTTTCTTCATGTACAAAAAGTATTCTCGTCGCTTCCTTCCGTGGCCTAGTGGTTAGAGAGTGTGAATCCTAACCCTAAGGTATTGGGTTCGAGTCTCAGGCCGGCAATACCACGACTGAAGTGCTCTTGAGCAAGGCACCAAACCCCAACTGCTCCCCGGGCGCCGCAGCATAAATGATACCCACTGCTCGGTCCGGGTGTGTGTGTGTTCACACTGTATTAATAAAAGTAGGGCGACCATACTTTGCCTGTATGTCACTTCACTCACACGTTTTCATAACATTACGGTTAAATCACTGATGGCAGATGGTCTATTCTGATGAATATTTTCATACTTTCCTGGACCTTGACACTGGTTATTTATTTGGCAGTCTATGGGACAGTCACAAGCCTCCCTGTTTACATCCAAAATATCTTAAATTGTTTACGAAGACAAACAAAGCTTTTACAGGTTTGGAACGACATGGGGGTAAGTGATTAATGACAAAATTTTTGGGTGGAGAAACCCTTTAAGTAATGTTTACTTCCCTGGATGAGCCTGTGTTGTCAGCTTTCACACGGTTGTTTATCGAGGGATAACATACCTTGGAATTTCGCGACTGACCAATCAAGTATTCACAGAGCCGTATAATAAAAATGTATGGCCTACCCTGTTTCTGATCTGCTGGTTTCCCCAAAAGGTTTCTTAAGTGGCTTAACAAGCAGGTCAACCAGCTTCACCAGAAAAACACCATGCTGGTTGACCATCTTCCCCAGCTAAGTTGGTGTTACAACATGCCAAAGCAGGTCCAACACCTACACTAGTACTAAACCAACACTACCGAGCCTAAACTATTCTGGAAGGGTTTTAACATTCAAACTCTTCCAAACATCCAGGCGAGGCTTTGTTCAGCCAACAATCAAAGTTGGTTCACAATTCAAATCACTTCCTGGATCAACATCTTTGGTGAACATGTAACAACATTCCAATAAACCAATCGGATTTGAGGTCCAAGTTTACAATGTCAAATTATGCTTACAAATGCACTGTGTCGATCCAGGAACATGCCTTACAAAATCACTGTGTCGAGTTTGCATGTTTTTCGTAGTGTTGCTGGGTGCCACAATAACCCAAAGACTTGAAGTGATTTAGATTCTCTAAAAGATTCTCTAAAGTATGTTAGATCTGTGAAGAACTGTTCAGGACGATTTTGTACCTTTTACCCTAGATTAATATTGTGATTAAATTTAATTTTGATGAAAAACAGATCAGTGTTATGATTGCTGTACTGACTCAGCTGGAGATCACCTATGATAAGAACCAAGTTCTTGTGACACGTCGAGAATATATCATTCTTCAGCAGAAACTAGAAGAGTGCGAGAGACGCCATAATGAAATCTTTAACCCCGACATTGGTGAGTCTTTCTCCATCAAGACACTGAATGTCCAACTCTGTTTTCAAAAATCTATAATTATAAACTCATTTTCTTGTTTTACAGGAATCTGCAATCATGGTGGAATTAGAAGAATCAGCAAACCCATCGTCAGCCAGCTGAATGCAGATCTGAGTGCAGGTTATATCTATGGAGGATGGGGCAAAGACTCAAAGCCCCTGCCTGGCTCTGAAAACATGTACTGGTACTCCGGTTCTACTGACACTCTGGTCAGCAAAGTCACACAGTACTCTGACTACTACAAACTGATCATGAGACAAGCCTTTAAGACACATCAGCTTTATGTCCAAAATAAATATGATTGGCGAGGCACTGGAAACAACTACATTGTGCGGGAAAACACCCTGTACTACCAGTTCAGAAGCCCTTTTGCTATGGGAAAGCTCAACATGACCAGTGTAAAAGTTGAGTATAGGTGATTCCTATGGCCAGTGCCCAGTTCTCATATCATTACTCAGGCAACCAGAACCTGGACTTTGCAGCCGATGAGTCCGGCCTGTGGGTAACCTACGCCACGGTGGAATCGAAGGGTAAGTTGGTTTTAGGGAAGATCAATGAAGTGTCATTTGAAGTAGAGGAAGTTTGGCAGACCAGTATTTACAAACCATCTGTAGGAAACACTTTCATGATATGTGGGGTTCTGTATGCCACAAGGTCTGTAGACACTAAAACTGAGGAGATCTTTTACACCTTTGACACACGCACCGAACAGGAAAGCTATGTTAATTCCCTTTGAGAAATTCCAGAATTCCTATGTTTACTTTGGACTACAACCCACCGATCAGAAACTCTACATGTTCAACAATGGTTATTACATCAGCTATCATGTTTGGTTCAACCTTGAGGGCTCCAAAGATAAGCTCTTGATTGACGAGTAACCTGAGAAATATGAATATTTTATGCAGCTGTCAAACACAGAATAGCAATGAATGTGCTGCATTTCTGTTTGTGTAATAAAGTCTTATGAGCACTATGACTTGGAGTGGAGTTTTTTTTTTAATGCTGATCAGGACATTGTAAAATCTGTAAAAACATGCAGATGCACATGTCTGCATACACACTAATTCACACCAAAATGTACATCTGGCCCTCATAACCTTTGTGACAAACTGAATACAGTACCTTACAACAGTCTTTCCTGAAACAGAAAACACAATCTCATGGAAATTCATAACTGTTTTACTATTTATTTTAATCTTTTTATTATTATTTTAACGTTTTCGTACAATCAGCTTACAGTTATGGTTAGGGGTGGACCTCACTTAAAAATATGTTTTATATCATACACATTCATATGAAATCCATACCTAATAAAACAGATACATTTTCACATGGTCACATTTTGAATATATTATCTTTAGAACCAGAATCAGAAAGAGTTTTATTGCCAAGTGTGTTTACACACACAAGGAATTTGTCTTGGTGACTGAAGCTTCCAGTGCACAGACAGGATGACAAGACACAGATAACAAAATGAGTAAATGAGTACAAATAAATATGTAAAAACAATAAAAATAGACAAAAAGACAATAGAAAGTATGTTGTATGTACAGATGTGCTACAAATTAAGCAAGAAAATGTGGATAGATGTATGATATATTAAATCAGTAAAATATGTATAATAAATATAAGATAGTTGGGTATTGCACATGCTTTATTGCACAGTGGGGAGAACTGTTAATGAGGTAGATGGCCTGAGGCAAGAATCTTTTCCTATGTCTGGTGCTCAGTGCTCTGTAGTGTCGGGCAGACGGTAACAGTTCAAAGAGGAAGTGAGCTGGTGTGAGGGGTCCAGGATGATTTTACAAGCTCTTTTACTCACACTGGATCAGGGGAGTAAATTTTAGTTTGGGCTAGTTTTGAGTAGCATTTAGGTGGGTTTTTGTTGTGAAAACTTGGATTTTCTGCCTATGGCTCTGGATGAGTGCAGTTCTTGAAGCGGGTTGTACCAGTGATTGCTCAGCAGTCTGGACTATCCTCTGTAGTTTTCTGAGGTCAGTTTTGGCAGCTGAGCTGAACCAGACAGTTATGGAAGTGCAGAGGATGCATTCAGTGACTGCAGAGTACAACTGTGTGAGTAGTTCCTGTGGCAGGTTGAACTGGCCTTTTTGACAATGGAGTAAATGGGAATGTCCCACTTCAGGTCCCGAGAGATGGTGATGCCCAAGAACCTGAATGACTACTGCAGCCACAGTGCTGTTCATGATGGTGAGTGGGGGGAGAACAGGTGGGTTCCATCATCTCCACTGTTTTGAGCATGTTCAGGAGGGCCAGTGTTGATGGTGCAGCTGTTGGATGGAATTTACTAATTCTCACTAGCTGTTGTCTATCTGTTAGAAAGCTGTTGATTCATTGACAAATAGAGCTAGGAACAGAGAGCTGGGTTAGTTTGGTCTGGAGGAGTGCTGGGATGATGGTGTTCAAGGTTGAACTGAAGTCCACCAACAGGATCCTTGCATAAGTCCCTGATTTGTCCAGATGTTGTAGGATATAATGCATTCCCATGTTGACTGGATCATCCATGGAATGTTTGCTCTGTAAGCAAACTGCAGGGGGGTCCAGTTAGGGTCCAGTGATGTCTTTCAGATAAGCCAACACAAGTCTTCCAAACGACTTCATAACCACAGATATTAGGGCAGCAGGTCTGTAGTCATTAAGTCCTGTGTATTTGAGTTTCTTTGTAATGGGGATGATGGTGGAGCGTTTGAAGCTGGCAGGGACTTTGCACAGCTCTAGTGATCTGTTGAAGATGTGAGAAAAGATGTGGGCCAGCTGGTCGGAAAAGGATTTCAGATAGGTTGGTGAAACACCATCTGCGCCTGGTGCTTTTCTGCTCTTCTGCTTCCTAAAGGCCTGACGCACATCATCTTCAGTGATCTAAAGTGCAAGGGGTTGCTGGAGCTGTTAATGGTTGTGTAGAGAGATGGTCAGAATGCATGTGGGATGTGAGACCAGGAGTTTCAAATCTGCAATAAAACCCATTTAGGTCTTCAGCAAGTTGTTGATTCGCCTCAGTGCAGGGGGATGGTGTCTTGTAGTTTGTGATGCCTTTCAGGCCTTTCCACACTGAAGCAGGGTCGTTAGCTGAAAACTGGTTTTCCAGCTTTTTAGACTAGCTCATCTTAGCCACTCTAATCTACTTATTCAGTGTGTTTCTGGCCTGATTGTACAAGATTATGTCCCCACTTCTGAAGCTGTCTGAGTTTTGCTGTGAACCATGGTTTGTTGTTGGTGTATGTTAAATAAGTCCTTGTAGGATTGCACATATCCTCACAGAAACTGATGTATGACGTTACATCTCTGTGAGCTCGTCCAGGTCAGTGGCTGCAGCTTCAAAAAAACACTCCAATCAGTCCATTCGAAACAGGTTTGTGAATCCCGCTCTGTTTCGTTGGTCCATCTCTTTGCAGATCTTGCTAGAGGCTAAGCAGATTTAAGTTTTTGCCTGTAGGTTGGAAGAAGATGAACCAAGCAGTGGTCAGAGAGAGAGTACTTAAGTTGTTCTGGGGGATGGAGCACTATACATCCCTTTTTGTGGTGTAAAAGTGGTCCAAAATATTTTTGTCTCTGGTGGGACATGTAATGTGTTGTTTGAATTTTGTTATCCGCTCTGAACAACTGGAAGCCTGGCAGATGTAACGCACTTTCCAGAATGGCTTCATTCAGCCAGGTTTCCATGAAACACAGGGCAGGCCGCTCTAAAGCCGTGCTGTCTGAGCTTGACGAGTGTGCCAGCTCGCTTGCACGTCTTTAAGTGCTTGAACACCGCAGCTGCTTTGCCAACTACAACGTCCTGTGTTGTGGCAATTTTCCATTTTAATCATCCAAGTTGACTGCAGAGTGAGATCAAGAGGAAACACCCCAACTCAACATTTATACCTTCATCAAATGCTTTGATCTCATCCAATCATAATGCAATTTCTGAAAAACATATAAACATATCTGTCCTTTGTACTCGAAATGTGTTTCTAAGAAGCCAGGACCTCTAAGAAGCTAAAATAACATTTCCTGTCTCACACTTGTCTTGCACATACCTGTACACACACACACACACACACACACATTAAATTGATTTCCTGTTTTCTCTCAGCTCATTGAAAACTCAAGCATTCTGAAGCAAACTGAAGCACTCAGAGACAGTCTAAAGAATACTCTTTAGTACAGTGAAGCAAATAATACTACTAATAATAATATTAATATTTCAGATAGAAATAAAATTTCTTCCACATCCTGCAAAACATCAGAATAATCAAAAACCAGTAGAAGATTGTGTGGTGTGCTCTGCCGAATGTTCAGCAGTTCATCCCTCATGAACAGGAAAAACTAACAAAAACAGTAAAACAACTGGAGAGCTCGATACCAAGGCGGCCGTCCGTGGTGCCATCTTGAGATGAAATTTCATTTCTATCTGAAATAAATGCTTCTCTGAGCTGATTTGCAAATGGAAAAATAATTAAAATGGGATACACTGATCAGCCACATCATTAACAACCTGCCTAATATTGTGTAGATCCCCTTGTGCTGATAAAAAACAGATCTGATGCATCGATGTGATCTCTGACATGAAGACATTAGTCATTCTCAGACAAAGACATTAATGTTTATCAAACAAGAACAACAACAAGAAAACAGAAAATCTCTCCCTGCTCTTAAAAAAAACACTTTTGTAACTTCAACAATGTTGGAAAGACAGGGGTTAGTGCACTTGTCGATCGTCACCAGGGAAATAACCTATTTTTGTGTTATTGTGTGTCTGTGACTGATTGTGAGTACCCGTTTTGCTCCATAGTCTATCCTTGATCATCTTAATATTCAGCTGAATGTCACAGGTCACTAGCTAGTTCAGTGCATTCATATGCTGAGTTTACAAATATAACATCGCTGTTTGGTTCCTTGCCACTGTCGCCATTGGCTTGCTTAGTTGGGGATGTTTGACTAATTGCACAGACACTATTGGAAGAGAGCTGAACTGCATGATGACATCACTGAATCATCAATGAACTGAACTATAGCTGGAAAAATTACTCTTTGTTTTTGTCCACTTGCATTACTGACAAAACTATTTTCTTGATTAAACGCTGTAAAGTTACTTTGACACAATCAGTATTGTATAAAAGTGCTATGCAAATAAAGGTGACTTGACTTGACTGTATCATCATCCTGTTGCGTATATGTTTACTTATATTATTTTGCTATTATACAGGGAATTATTTCTGTAAAGTTTATATGAGAGTACTGTATTGTACACTGTGTCACTGCCAGTATTCGGGAACTTTTTGTTTCAACCGTGCTGATTATGTTTACATAAATGATGACAGTTCTATATCGCATTGTATACTACCACTGAAAGTTGATACTGTATATTGTATTTACGTACACTATAACATTGTATAGATTAATGTGATTTGTTTTGATACAGAAGTTGTCTTGTTATGCTGATTATTTCTTTATTTCTGTTTTATTTGTGGAACCACACACACACATGCACTCAAACAAATGCATTGTCAGTGTTCACTAAACCCCTTTGATTGAAGTTGACCTCCTGATCCACTCCTGTGTTCTGATCGACACACTAAGAGGAAGGCTAGAGAAATCAGAACCACCTTAGAACACAATCCTAGTTCAGCTTCTATATATAATAATAGAATATAATAGAATAAATATATATTTAATTTATACAGTGAAAAATATGCAGACTTTTGATTTGATTTGATTGCTTTACACAATGTATGTAGCATTTCTTATTTATTTGTTCTACGGTAGTTTTTTTTTTTTTTTTTTTTTTGTCCTATTGTTTGTAATTATTTATTATTCTTATTTAATCGCTGACTGTTTACTTGTCTTGAGGCATGAGGTTGAACACAATAAGCAGTCCAAACAATGACAGAGTTCAGGTCTGAGGCAAACAGAGTAATCCAGATAAACAGACAGAATATCAAGATCTAGGAAAACAAGACATGAGAGAACCAGGATAAAAGGCCGGGATAAAACTGCAGCTGTGACACATGCAAGACTTTTCACTGTTATTCTGATGATACTCAGCTTCCCATAACACCCGATGTTCTTGATGCATCGTAAGAAGAATGGCATCTATGCTAATATTAGTCTGTTTGTTGGATGAAATATTCAAAAAGATATCAGTCCACAAAACTCTTGTGTTAAAACTTGTGTTAAAGCCTGGAATTAAACCATGCCATGCTGGTTTCATCTGGTCAGAGGAGAACTGGCCCCCGACTGAGCCTGGTTTCTCCCAAGATTTTTTCTCCTTCTGTCAACGATGGAGTTTTGGTTCCTTGTCGCTGTCGCCATTGACTGGCTTAGTTGGGGACACTTAATATTTGCCATTATTATTGACTTGACTGCATAGACACTATTTGGAAAGAGAACGTGTATTTTGCTTGCTTAGACCTTTGTTGTGATAAACAGTAAAGTGTGTTCAAGTGCTAGCAAAAGACAGTGTAAAGAAATATCCTTTGAGAGAAGCAGTTAAATCAGCGGAAGTTAAAAGCAGATCGTAAGTGTATTTATTTCTTGTCTCATTAGGGTTTAGCGCAGTTGTCGTTGCTAGGAAACGCTTGTTTGTTTACTGTGTTGAGACGTGCTGCGTTTGGTCTCGCACTCTATCGCATACCGTGTCAGTGTCGTGCACTTGCTTAGACCTTTATTGCGATAAACAGTAAAGTGTGTTCAGCTGAATTCAATTTCAGTTTTGTTTGACGGGTATAAAAAAAGGTGAGTAAACCACGGCAGCGGTCGCGGCAGCCCTCCTGTTAAGACCTCCTCGTGTGAAGACTGAAGAGTGTGAAGACCATTGACTCTACCGTGCGACTCCACTGGGCAGGGACACCGGGAAGGGATATAAGTATTGTTTTGATTAATCCTTTTTCCCTTCTACTTGTTTCACATCTGTTTCAGTTTGTATAACCAATTCTTACTATGTGTTCCCTACTATCACTACCACTCGCAAACCACGCATCACACAATGTAGGCAGCGCAATCTTAACAACCTGCACACTCTGCCTATGTCCTGCTAATACACTACTTTCTTTTTCTATTGGTCTCTGGAATTGCCAGTCTGCTGTAAACAAAGCCGATTTCATTACTTTCATTATTAGTCATTCAAAGCTTAATCTCACGGCCCTGACAGAGACCTGGATCAAACCAGAGGACACTGCTACACCTGCAGCCCTCTCCAATAATTTCTCATTTTCCCACTCCCCCCGTTTGACTGGAAGAGGTGGAGGTACTGGTCTGCTCATCTCTAATGATTGGAAATTTAATCCTTTACCATTATTGGGTATCAACAGCTCCTTTGAATCTCATTCAGTTACTGTTACCTACCCTCTTAAAATACATTTTGTAGTTGTCTATCGACCCCCAGGACCAATAGGTAACTTTTTGGATGAATTAGATGTGCTGGTCTCAACCTTTCCTGAGGATGGTACTCCCCTAGTTATGCTTGGAGATTTCAACATACACCTAGATAAACCTCTATCTGCTGACTTCCACACTCTGCTTGCCTCTTTTGATCTCATTCGAGTGTCAACTACTGCTACTCACAAATCAGGCAACCAAATGGACCTTATTTACACATGACACTGCTCCACTGATCATGTACTGGTTACTCCACTGCACACCTCAGATCACTTCCTCCTCACTCTTAACCTCAACATGGTTCCTGACACATCACTTACCCCTCCACATGTCATCTTTCGACATAACCTACGCTCACTCTCACCCTCCCAGCTATCTGCAATGGTTTCATCTTCGCTTCCTTCCCCTAAACTGTTGGCATCTTTTGATGCTAACAGTGCTAATGATACTTTCTGCTCCACTCTTACATCTTGTTTAGACACTGTTTGCCCCTTCTTTTCCAGGCCAACCCGTACCACCCCTTCAGCCCCTTTGTTATCTGATGTTCTACGTGAACATCGTTCTAAGCTTAGAGCTGCTGAAAGAGTGTGGCGCAAATCCAAAAATACTACTGACCTTTAATGTGTATCAGTCACTCCTCTCTTCCTTTTCTTTTTCTGCTAATGTCTCCACTGCTAAAAGGACATACTACCATAACAAAATTAACAATTCGTCTAACTCTTGCATGCTTTTTAAAAATGTTTTCCCTCACTCCTTTGTCCTCCTCCTCCCCCTCCTGCTTCATCTCTAATAGCTGACGACTTTGCCACGTTTTTCATTAATAAAATTAAAAACATCATTACACAATTTTCCACACCACAATCCGTCAAGCACACCTCACCAGCAAACATACACTCATTTACATCCTTCTCTTCACTCTCTGAGGCGGAAGTCTCCAAACTCATCCTTTCTAATCATCCTACTACTTGTCCACTTGATTCTATTCCATCTCATCTCCTTCAAGCCATTGCTCCTGCAGTTGTACCTGCACTCACTCACATCATTAACATATCCCTCCACACTGGTGTTTTCCCATCAAACATTTAGACAGGCTAGTATAAACTCCACTACTTTAAGAAACCCACACTCAACCCATCTCTTTTAGAGAAAATACAGACCAGTTTCCCTCATTCCTTTCATTGCAAAACCTCTTGAACGAGCTGTGTTCAACCAAGTCTCTGCCTTTCTCACACAGAACAACCTCCCTTGACAGCAACCAATCTGGCTTCAGAAGTGGACATTCAGCTGAGACTTGCCTTGCATCTCGGTTGTTGAAGCCCCTAACGACTGGCAAGAGCAGAATCCAAATCTTCAATACTTATCTTGCTTGAGCTGTCTGCTGCTTTCTGACATGGTTAACCACCAGATCCCTCCTGTCAACCCTACTGACAAAGGGCATCTCAGGAACCGCAACTCCAGATGGTTTGAGTCTTACCTATCAGATAGGTCCTTCAAAGTATCTTGGAGATGTGAGGCTGTCCAAGTCGCAACATCTAACTACTGTGGGTTGCCTCAGGGCTCTGTTCTTGGACCACTTCTCTTCTCTGTTCTACATGGCATCATTAGGTTTCTGTCCATTCAGAACATGGCTTTTCATACCATTGCTATGGCTGATGACACTCTAAATCTACCTCTCATTCCATCCTGATATCCATCGGTAGCTGCTCACATTCTCAGCTTGTCTCTCTACAGACATTTCTTGCTGGATGAAGAACCATCACCTTCAACTCAACCTTGCCAAGACAAGAACTGCTTGTGGTTAATCCAGCAATCCCACCGTTGCATTCACAATTTCACCAAGTTATGACACTCAACCATTAACATCCTCTCAAAAACAGTCCAGAAACCTTCAGGAGTTATGCGATTGATGATCAGCTAACTTTCGTCAGGACCACATTCGCAAAACCGTCCAGTCTCTGCAGATTTGGCTGCGTTATCAACATCTTAAGAATTCTCAGTGCCCTTTCTTTCCGCAACACCCCCCTGCTGCACCATCTCCATTGGTGTCAAGCTCTTGTTTTCTGTCCAGGCTGGACTATTGGCAATGCCTCTCTTGGCAGGTCTTCCAGCCAGTTCCTATCAAACCTTTACAATTAATTCCAGAACGCGGTCCAGCAAGATTATTTTTTAATTAGCCGAAAAGAATACAAGTCACACCTCTGTTTATCATTGTGCACTGGTTACCTAATAGCTTCTCGCAATAAAATTTCAAGGCAATTGGTGTGTGCATACAAAAACCATCCACTGGTTTCTTGCAACCCCCATTACCAAATTCATTACTTCAAACTTATGTGACCTCTAGAAGCTTGCGTTCTCGCAAGTGAACGTCGCTTGATTGTGCCATCCCAACAAGACAGCACCTAAGTCACACTTTATAACATACGGACGTATTATAATTAAATGTTCCCTCCTGGTGGAAGACCGTGCACTCAACTCTCAATGCACCAGCAGCTGAGTTCCTTAGCCATCTTCAGAGAATTCGGCTTAAAACACACTCTCTTCCTCCTTTATTTGTACCCTCTAAACTTGCTATAGCACTCAATATTGGAATTCTATTCTTAAAAAAAATTAAAAAATAAAGCTAACTACTTTCTAATTCTTTTGTATTCTCCTTAATTTCTTCTTTTCATTTATCTATACAATCTTATAAAAAAGACCTTACAACTAGCTTGCTCTATTTTTTGTTCCTATTCTAATCTGTTTTCTTTTTATTTATTTATATTATTTAAGGAAGCCCTTGCTACTCACATGTACTGAATTTAAGCTAACTGAAACTGTGGTAGAGCACAGATATCGCATTACGCTCCTTCGTTTGTGTGTTTTTGTGGTTGCTTACATTGGTCCTCATTTGTAAAGTCGGTTTGGATAAAAGCGTTCTGCTAAATTGACTAAATTAAAATGTAATGGACAATGGGATCGAGGTGTATGATGACATCACTGTTTTTTCGCCAAGTTTCTGCTTATACAGTAGATTAATTAAACTATGGACGTTACTGTAACGGATCGGCCAAGGCTCCTCCATCCACCACCCATCACCAGTGATCCCTATCCCCTGAGACTTGCAGCACTTGCACCTGTCACTCAATCAGCACACCTCATGAACCGGGTTGTATAAAGAGCACAACACCTCAGTCATCCAGATTGTCTGATCTCGTTTCACATGGTAGAGGACTCTCCCCTAATTCTTCTATTGATATACTCACCTGCATTACTTACTTCCTGTGTTTTCTTCCTAGTGTCTACATCATCTTCCAGTGTCTCCAGTTCCTCCTCAGGCCTGGCAACCCCCCCCTACTCTCTGGGGACGACCCAAATAAACATCCTTGATTATATTAACCGAGTGTGTCAGACATCTTCCATGCAACACCACATACACATGTAATTGAACGCTAACTAAATGAACACTGAACTGATTTCAACTGAATGATTGTCCTGTTTAGAGATTCTTTACAGAATAATTGAAATTCGTTTGTCATCACTGAATCACTTCTTTTCTTGTTTACAGTCTAGTATAAATGTAACAAATACTAATACTTTGTTACAGAAAAAAACACTTAAGTATGTTTTTTTGTGTGAGATATGTACTTTACTGAGTCTTTTATATTTCTGTAAACTTTTACTCCACTACATTTCCTAAAAACAATGAATACATACAGATTTCACTCTTCAATAATATGGTAGTGATATTTAAGGATGTGCAAATCTGACATTTTGAGCTGGTGTATATCACAAAACAACACAGAGAGAACGTGCCCAGCAAATACAGTACGTGATTTAGTCTATTAAAATGCATTTAGAATGATCAAAATTCAAGACATTCTAAATTGTAGGTGGATCGTTTAATATTTTATAAAATTCATTTAATATAGTTTATTCTATATCAACACTGAAGAGTGCCTTTTTTTTTTCCAGAATATCACGCTATTTAATTAATACGGATTTTATACAGTTTTTAATACAGCTAGCATTAGTACTACATTTAAACACAATCTACTATTTTAATTTTGACCATTTGACAAAGAATAGTTCCAAACAAAGATCATAGCATTGTTTTGCATCTCAGAGCAACACACAGGATGGTGTTTCCTTACTGAATGAATCAGCTTTTTGAACTAATTGGTTGAATGAATGATTTAGTGACTCACTCATTAACACAATCAAATGCTTCATTATCTGAATAAATCGCCAATATTGCGAATCGCAATCGGTTGACAATGCCACCCCTTGTTAAATTGAGCGAATCGCAAATCACGACACTTGGATTGTCAACATACTGCAGAGCAAATGAGTTTGGATTATTTCTTTCAGACACGTAAGGGCATGGACACCACAAGAGCAGCAAGAAGATCAGATGTATTATCAAAAATTCTGATCACAATGCTTATGATGATATACCATTGAACCCATGTCCACCTACCACAATGCTGTGTAATGCATCAGTCCGCTGGAATTGACTTGACAACCTGTAAAATCCAATAGTTTTACCTTACTTAGATTTAATTAGTTATCTTTAATTAGTTGTTATACTTACTAGGAGTGTATAAGTTACACGCTAAACTTTCAAGGGCAACTATAATAATAAAAAAAAAAATTCCTTACGGTTTTTGAGGGACCCTTATTAAAATATTCAAGTAGCCACAAAAGAATCAATCTGACATTATAAAAGCAGTGAGAGGCAGCAGTGAACTAATAGATGCTAATGTGCAACATAAAACCGAAGAAGAAGGAAAAAGAAAAAACGATGTCCTGCCCTGGTGTCTCAGTGTGCTACTTATACTATGCTATTAAAGTATGCACTCTTTTGATGTGAAGGAAAAATTACCACTTTTGAGTGTGTATAGTAGAAGAGTAGGCAAGCTATTGGACATACGATAACATCAACATTTGCGTGTCTCTGTTTACTGTAAAATGGCCTGTTCAATCATCTTTTCACAGTGTGAACATCCTACATCATTCTGGGGGGGGGGGCATTTCATTTAAATTCCTACTCAGACTAAAGGAAACAAATAAGCGGCCGTTGATCATGCCAGCGCGACTCGCACTGCTCATCCCGCCATGTGTTGTAGTTTTAATCCTTCGCTAAAGAGCAATGGAGTTGGTGGGCAATTTTAGCCATAAAAATTCGACCTGAAATAGTAGATCCATCCAGGGAACTTTTTGGCATGATCTTTTCAACTATACTACTGTTTTGGGACACACTTATTCTATACACATACTATTTTTAGATGGGATAGTATGAACATTGAGACGCCAGGTTTGACTGTTAGCACATAATCCATGTCTGCAGTTATCTTTCACTAGTTGCATTCACTCATTTCCCAAAGTCATCTTGAAGGTAGCACATAAACTGACAGTCACCACTGATGAGCTACTACCAAATATTGTAGAAACTAAATTTTCTGTAAAGTTGCTTTGCAACGATTTGTATCGTAAAAGGCGCTATACAAATATACTTGAATAGAACTGAATTGAATTCTCAATAAAACTGAAATATTTGAGAGAACATCACATATGCTAACTTCATAAATTGATGTTGATTTTCCTAAAATGTGTTTTTTTGAGTCACCATTATAGTGATTAGCATTCCCTTTGGTTGGGATTAATTTTTTTCTTGTTAATGCAGCAATGCATCATGAAGTCAGAGCTATTTGATTTCAAGAGAAGAAAAGTAATATATAGATTGCTTTTAGAAGGTGATCAATCTTCTAATTAAAGCATTAGTGTATTTTGTTATTCAGTGGTAGTTTATTACGAACATTTTCAAATGTAATTTTTCATTGATACTTTTAATTGGGTTTATATAAACCTTAAATAGGGGTGTGGTAATATGCTAAAGTCACACACACGCTTAAACATTTAGCAAGTGTATCACAACAATGGTAATAATTAAATTTCATTTATTATCATTAATTGTAAGAATAATCATTTTATTTGCTCTTTTTGTTGTGCTACTTCTAATTTATTCTGCCACAATGCACTCTGAGAGTCAGTGAGTAGCTATACTAAGTCATGAGTAAACTTAAATGAAAAGATAAAGTACCCCCTACAGTTCTTTTTAGTTACTAGAACTTTCGTGTAAGTAAACTATACTAACTAAGCATTTGTCAGTACAACATATTATTCCTATTTCAAGGCAAATGGTTTGCATGCTTTTTTTTCAGCTCCGGCTTCGCTATCGTTCAGACATTCTTGCTTACTGCCCTGTGCTTTGCTTCTTATTTCTGTACTTTTCTCTGATTTTTCTAAGATTTTTACTTCTGCAGATCAGCACAGTGCTCAAACAACAGATTTTTTGACAAACCCCTAAAACTAAAAACTCTTTGGGACTGGAATAACACTACTAAAAGAAGACTTTGCCTCACACCGCCAGCAGCTTACATTCCGGGGATGGGAAAACAACTGCCTACATTCAAACAGAAGAGAGGAAAATGCCTCCTGTTAAAAAATATTGTTGCATGAACTGTTGCAAACTTCTACAAAGGATTGTGGTTCTTGAAACAAAGTTACTTGACGGGCTTCCCAAAAAAGGCAGAACATCAGCGACCGTGTCATGGACCCTCATACAGCATACAGCGGTGAGTCCCATGAATCTCAACAGTTTATACCAAGTTTAGAGGAACAAGCTGAAACTGATCACCACACTAATTGATGGCTAAAACATTAATCATTTCTAATCAATGATTTAATAACCACACACAATCTGGATTTTATGTTTCTAAACGAAACATGTCTAGAAGACATTTGCAGTGCAACAGTCCTCAATGAAACAGCCCCTCCTAACTTTACTTTCATGAGTGTCTGCAGGACTGTTAGGAGAGGTGGAGGTGTAGCTGCTCTATTTAAAGATGTCTATCAATGCAAGCAGGTGTCATTTGGTCAGTACTTGTCTTTTGAATATCTAGGGATTGTGCTGAAAGGTGCTCCCCCGCATTCTGTTTATCATTATTTACAGGCCTCCAAAAAACTCTCCAGCCTTTGTTGAAGAGTTCACAGAAATGTTATCAATGATTTCCAGAGTTTGACTGTTTTGCTATTGCAGGGGATTTTAATATTCATATAGATAATGCAGAAAACAAAACTACAAAAAGAAATGATAACAAAACAAAACACACCTGATTCAGCATGTGCATGGACCCACACAAAGGTGGACACACTCTAGATTCAATCATTAGATTAGATTAGATTCAACTTTGTCATTGCACATGTAAGGTACAAGGCAACAACAAATGCAGTTAGCATCTAACCAAAGTGCAATAAGCAGTAAGTACAGGATATACAGTGTCTACAATATGATACAAATGTACAATAAATATACAGATAAGGCAGTACTATGGACATAATTTACAGATTTTTAAATACTATCAGCATGATATACAGATAGGTGAACTATGAACATACTATACAGATGGATTATGTTATAAGTGTATGTACACTATAAGCAGAAACTATGAACATATGAACATCATTTACACTAGTGCAATGCACAGTAAAAGTGCATAGAGAATATTCCAGCATGCAAATGGATCATTCAGTATTCTGGATGAACAAACACAAGTAAAAAAAAAAAAAATAAATTTTTTTTTTTGTTTTTTTGTAAGCAAGCCAGATTTGAAGAGTTGAGAAGAGGTTATGAGTATGTGTATGTTTGGTGTGTGGGGGGTGGTCGTGGTTTATGGTTGTCAGAGGGCAGAATTCAGTAAGGAGACAGCTGTAGTGAAAAAGCTGTTCCTGAGTCTGCTGGTCCTTGTCCGGAGGCTCCTAAAGCGCCTCCCAGAGGGCAGGAGGTTAAACAGTCTATGGTCAGGGTGAGAGGAGTCCTTAAGAATGCTGCGAGCTCAACATAGATAGCGTTTTCTCTGGATGTCCTCAATAGCAGGGAGTGGTATCCGTGTAATGCGTTGGGCAGTTTTCACCACCCTCTGCAGTGCCTTGCGGTCAGCCACCGAGCAGTTCCTATACCAGACTGTGATGCAACTGGTCAGGATGCTCTCGATCGCACACGGTAAAGTTCACCAGGATGGCTGAAGACAGCTGGTTCTTCTTCAGTGTCCGAGGAAGAAGAGGGCTGGTGAACCTTTTGACAGGCTGGAGGTGTTTGTGGTCCAGGACAGGTCCTCCGAGATGGTGATTCCCAGGGACTTGAAGCTGGAGACATGTTCAACAACCATCCCGTTAATGTGAATGGGGTTATGCGTGCTTCCTTTCTTCTTCCTGAAGTTCACAATGAGCTCCTTTGTCTTGCTGGTGTTAAGGAGCAGGTTGTTGTCAGCGCATCATGAGGCAAGGTGCTGTACCTCCTCCCTGTCGGCAGTCTCATTGTTGTCTCTGATGAGGCCAATCACCATGGTGTCATCTGCAAACTTTAGTATGGAATTGGATCCATGCACAGGCTTGCAGTCTTGGGTGTAGAGGGAGTAGAGGACGGCCAGCACACAGCCCTGTGTGCGCCGGTGTTAAGTGTGATGGTGGAGGGAGCAGGTGTGGCCTGACCTAACATGCTGAGGCCTGTTGGTCAGAAAGTCCATAATTCAGTTGCAGAGGGAGGTGTTAATGTCAGGTCTCCAAGTTTGTGGTCAGCTTGGAGGGAATGACAGTGTTAAATGCTGAGCTGAAGTCAACAAACAACATCCATCCATATGTGTTTTTCAGTCCAAGTATGTGAGTACAGAGTGCAGAACTGTGCATGCTGCATCCTCTTTCCCCCAATTCTACACGGTAAGCAAATTGGTGTGGGTCCAGTGTGGGTGGGAGGCAGTCCTTGAGGTGTGCTAGGACCAGTCGCTCAAAGCACTTCATAACGATAGGTGTGAGTGCTACGGGGCGGTAGTCATTCAGGCACATCGGGGAGGAATGTTTCGGCACTGGCACAAGGGATGTGGACAAGGGATGATTGCACAGTTGCTTGGGTGAGGGACAGGTTGAAAATGTCTGTGAAGACCCCGGCAAGCTGCTCTGCACATGCCTTAAGCACACGTCCAGGAATGCCGTCCGGGCCAGCAGCCTTGCGTGCGTTGATCCGGCTCAATGCAGTGTGGACATCTGTGGAGGTGAGTTTAAGGGGTTGGTGGTTTGCTGAGAGTGTGATTCGGTGGTCTCCCTTGCTGTGCTGTTGAGCAGCATAAAAAAACATCAATAGGGATCTAAACATTTCATCCATTGTTATTAAGGACATATCACTATCTGATCACTTCTGTATTTTCTTTGATTTATTGATCTCTGCTACCACTGTATTTAGATCTCTCTCAGAAAGAAATACATTAACCAGAACACTAGTGTGCTATTTATGGAGGCTATATCAATCCTTTTACACCCCAAGGCAAAATTTTCCTGCCAGAAAACTTCTTGTTTTGGTTGTGTTTGAATTATTTCTTCCTTGGATTCCCTTTTTTAATCAAAAGGTTTTTATTTTAAAGAAATGTTTTTATTTGATTGAATGATATTGGCCTCCAAAATAAATAGGTTCCTGCACAGAAATAAAAACCCAAACCATAACCCAAAAAATCCACCGTATGGGTATCAGAGAAAATAGAGTCACCCAGCGAGTTTGTTCAAAGACTAAAGGGAAAAAAACAACGCCAATGTGCAGAAACGGCTTGGACAAGCGGGGCAAGAGCTGTTTTAGGTCGATGAAGAACGACCGAAACTTTGAAGAACACAATTTCCACCTTATTAAGCCCCAATCTATAAAGGACAGCCCCCCCTTCAAGTGCCTTTTGTCAATGTGGAAAAACTAAACCACCCCGCCATCAAAGCTTAGAAACAGACCTTTTTCCTTCATCCAAAACAGTGTAAACCGTTAAACTTACAACAAACGTAACTCTTTGAAAAATGCCCCCTGGGCTTCAGCAAGCAAAATGATTGGCTACTGAGTTTTTGGAGAGACCAAAACTTTACATCACGCCCCCCTCCCCCCAAGTACATCAAAATATCCATTGAAAAAGATGCCCCTCCTGCGGTGGCGGTGAATCCTTCCAATTATTGGCAAAGAGGTCAAATTGAGTTTTGTGGCGTTTGGGCCGCAAATTTGGGGGTTTTTGTTTCCCTTCTATATTTTATTCCTGAGAAACAAGGATCCAAAAAGCTTGTGTATTGGCTAAAGAAAAAATCCCCCATGCCCCCCTCCAGAGTTTAATAGTGCAAGGAGCTCAGCACCAATAGAGAGTTTTTTTTCGCAAAACCCTGCAAATTTATTTTTGGGAAACACCACTAATAACCACCATTTTTTTTTTTTGTCCCACCCCCCCCTTAACCCCCTTGTTTTTTTCTGGAAAAGCCATAAAGGGAAAAAAAAAAAAGATTTTTTTTTTTGGAAACCAAATAAGTAACATATGCCAACCCTTAGCATTTATCAACCCCTGGCCCCCAATTGCTTTGTTGGGAAGCTTTCCGCCAATCCCACAATTCCTTGTCTTTCCTGGGGGAACATTATCCAAAATGTGTCTAACTGGTAAGAACGTAACGATTGGCCGTACTTAGAAATGGTTCAAAATGCCCCCCGTCACCCTTTCTTTTCTGGACCCATTTCTATTGGCGTATCAGACCCCTATTTGAAAAAACTGGCAATTGGTTGTTGAGCGCCCTTCCTGAAAATGAGAAAGAAAAAAATCCCTTTGATAACGCCCCATAAGGGCCAAAAACCTAATAGACCCAAACAATTTTAACCCAGAAGTCCACCCCCCCCCCCCTCTATTTCCCCCCCCTTTTTTCAGGCTAGAACAAGATACTATTTGAACCAAAATGTTTTTTTTGTTTGGAAACCAAATTTTCCAATTCTGTTTGTTTTTTAACCCGAAACACTCCAAAAATTGTACCTGGGCAACAATTAGGACATGCACTGTCCCTTCCCCCGACTAATTGCAATTCCAACTATTCCACTTTAAATGATTACTGACCTCCTGCGGCAAAATATAAGAAATTAAACAAAAAATAATTGCCCCCTTTCTCCTTGTCTCCAGGAGTGGATTCCCCCCTGGGGGGCCGCGTCCACTGGACCTGGCTGGCTGCGTCCCGATCCCCCCAAACCCATAACTACTAGAGAACTGGAAAAAAAACTGGGCTTTCTGGGATGGTACTCAAATGGTTCAGGTCATACTTAGAAGGGAGAGGTTATTATGTGATTATAGGAGAGCATAAGTCTAAGTGGACGTCTATGACATGGAGGAGTCCCACAAGGCTCAATTCTTGCACGCTCTTGTTTACCCTGTATATGCCCCCCACTGGGGTCAAATAACGAAAAAAGAAACAATTGCCGATCACAGCTATGCTGATGATACACAGTTTTGGGCCTAGCCTTATCCCCAAATGCTACAGCCCCATTGACTCCCTCTGCCAATGTATTGATAAAATTAATAGTTGGATGTGCCAGAACTTTCTTCAGTTAAACAAGGAAAAAACTGAAGTCATTGCATTTGGAAACAAAGATGAAGTTTTCAAGGTGAATGCATACGTTGACTCTAGGGGACAAACAACTAAAAGTCAAGTCAGGGAATCTTGGTGTGATTCTGGAGACAGCCCTTTAGTTTCAGTATCATGTCAAACATTAACTAAATCAGCATACTATCATCTAAAAAACATTGCAAGAATTAGATGTTTTGTTTTCCAGTCAAGGCTTGGAGAAAATTGTTCATGCCTTTATCCCCCAGCAGGGTGGACTATTGTAATGTTTCCTCACCGGCCTTCACAAGAAGACCATTAGACAGCTGCAAAACTCATCCCGACGCTGTGCCAGAATTCTGACTAGAACCAGAAGACTAAATCACTCAATGGCATAGGACCTAAATACACTGCAGATATGCTAACTGAATATAAACCTATCTAAAGTACTTTTACTCGTTTATAAATCACTCAATGGCATAAGACCTAAATACACTGCAGATATGCTAACTGAATATAAACCTAACAGACCACTCATATCATTAGGATCGAGTCAGTTAGAAATATCAAGGGTTCTCACAAAACAAGGGGAGTCCGCTTTTAGTTATTATGCCGCCCACAATTGGAAATTAACTTCCAGAAGAGATCAGATGTGCTAAAACATTAGCCACTTTTAAATCTAGACTCAAAACTCATCTGTTTAGCTGTGCATTTATTGAATGAGCACTGTCGATGTCTGAACTGATTGCAATGTATTTTTTGTATTCACATTTTATTTAAAAAAAATTTCCAATTTTAAACTTTTTAAAATCAATTTTAAATCAAATTTTAAAAAAATTTTTTTTTAAGTTTTTAAATTCCTTGTTTTACTTTTGTGATTATTTTTTTTTACCATTGTGTATGAAATGTGCTATATAAACAAACTTTGCCTTGCCTTAAGTAAGCCCAATTAATTCGATTTTACAGTGCATGATCAGATGCTTTATTACATTAGTGCATGTGGCAGACGGTTCGATCTAAAGCGACTTACATTGCATTCAAAGTAACTCTTATCGGTTCATGCATTTCCTGGGAATGAACAGTAAACGCTACAGAAACACTACATTAAATTTAAGTGTAATACTGTCTTTTGAAACTCTGTTACCTTTCTGGGGGCATATTTATATCCTACACTCTTAGAAGACTGTTAACTTTCTTATTTCTTATTCTAATTAAATATATATATATATATATATATATTTTTTTATATAATTTTTCATATTTCTTAAGCTTCACTTTTGACTTCCTGCCTTTGGGCTTTTTCATTTGTGAAATCATGGTCATCCCTAGACAAAATGAGCTGGATCTCGGAAAAATAGACGTATGAAAAAGGAAACCCAACAACACACACCACACACAACACACACACACACACCACCCCAAAAACACACATCGTGTTATTCTCATACGCATTTTAAATTTGTAGTTATATTTCTAAATACCATATAGGGTCTTTTTTTGACCTCTGACTTGATTGGATGCCCAGGACATCCGTATGTTTTTATGAATCTGGTTGTATAAATAAATTTTCCCTTTAAAGTTTTGTCTTGATAAATTAATTCTTTTGTCAGTTTTTTTTAATTATCAGGCCAGTGCTTATCAAGCATCCCATTTAGGTTTTCCTGCTGTTTTTTTTGGGCTGCAGGTGGCTCGTCGCGAAAGGCGTTTTTGAGGGCGTCAACAGACTTAATCCGGACTGACGTTGAAGGGAAAGGGTATGGGGGGGGGGTGGGGTCAAAAAAATGTGTCCAAGGGGAACCTCCCCCGCGGGTTTAGTCAAAAAGGTAAGTAAAATTGACTTCATTACAGCCCTTAAAATAATGAACTCGGGGTTTCTGTTCAGTTTTCGACTGCTTAATCCCAAAAAACATGAAGTTAAATTTACTGGGGGGGGTTTTGACCGGGGTTTCCCCGCCCTTTCCCTAAAGGGCACCAACGAAAATTTTTTTACACTGGATACTGGATCCAAGACCACAAATAGACAAGATAAGGGACAGAAAAAAAAATAAGCAAAAATGCCATACAACCAGAAACATACAAATTGTGTAGTTTTGATGAACCAATATCAAAACTGTAACTGGAGATAATATCACTCCAAATTCTCCTTAAAATTATTTATTATTGTTATTTATTTTAATTTGGAATATCCTATTGGTAATGGGGATTGGGAAGGGGAGATAAACCCCCACGGTTCGCCTTTACTGTGTTCCCCAAGTCTAAGGTTGTCAGGTCAATTACAACTTTGCCTCAGTTTGTTGATGTAAGGTAATGGGCTCAGTCTAAAAGTGATAATGTAGCAGGGTTTTTGGGGTTTTTAAGAACTGTTATGTTAAAAGGGCGTTTCTTCTAAGCCGACCAAAGAAGTTTTTAAAAAAGATGATTTTTTTTTTGTGTTTTTTTTTCAGCTGGGGTCGTTGGACAGTATCAAAAGGTGTCCCTTTTGGATTCTTGCTGCTTTTAAGCTGAAAGTTTTTAAGTGCCTCAAGGAAAAAAGGTGATGACAACGGGCCGCAAAAAACCCAAATTTGTGATTTTTGCTTTTGTGCCGTGCTGAAAAACCTTTTTTAAAAAGGGTTTGGGAATTTTTGGGTTTAAAAATGCTTTTAATTTTTCCCAAAATTTCTTGTAAAACAAATCATTTCAGGGTTGGGGTTTGTTTTCCCCAAGAAATCTAATGTATTACTCGTTTTTAGTTGCCCCCTTTCCCAAAAGTATTATTTTTACATTACTTTTTAAATTTGGGGAAAAGTAAATTAAATTACAATGTTTTAAATTTCAATTGGGTTTTCCTTTTCCAACCCCCCAAAGGTTTTAATTGGGGTATTTCCCCCCAAAAAATTTTTTAAAAGGGTTTAAAAAATTTTTGCCTTTTAATTTGACTTAAAAACACATTGGTTGCAGTCAGAAATTTTTTCAACCCCTCCGTGGTGACTGATTAAAAAATTAAGGTTTTGTGTGTTAATTGTCATTGTAGCTTGAAGCTATATTTTCTTTTGGGTTTCCCATATTATATTCCAAAGAAGTATTTTTTTCAAAAAAAAAATCCAAAGTTCATAAAATTTTAATTATGTTATCAAAAAAAGTAAAAAATTACCATTGTGTTTTAGATCACTTTTCTCCGACAAAATCAGTGTAAAAGGAATATTTCCATCTGCCCGAAAAGTAAAACTTTTCCCTATTCCAAGCTTGCATGATGCCCCTGGGGACTTAAAGGGCCTTTTCGAGTCGGGGGGAAAAAGATTTAAAAAAAATCTAGAAATTTTGGATTGTTTGGATTTTAAAAAAAGGAAAAAAAAACAAATTTTTTGTGGCAATTTTTTCAAAAATTTTTTTCTCAAGGGGTTTAAAAAAACAGGCCCCTTTTGGGCACTTGCAAGTTCCAAAAGTTTGTTTTCCTTTTTTTGTTGTATTGATTTTAAAAAACATAAATTTTTTCATAATTTTTTCACGTCCCAAAATTTCCCTTTCCCCGGTTCAGTGCGTCAAGGGTCTTGCGGCCCGGGGGACGGCACACGGGGGGCACCTGGGGGGGCTGGAGCCAAACATGGCGGAAAAAGGGAAATTTGGGGGTATCAAGACCGGGGGAGAAAAGGGGCCCCAAAAAGCGGGGGGCAAAAACCGCTCTCAATGCGCGAGAAAGTTTTTGCTGCGATTAAAAGATGAATCGCAATCAAAAATCAGACGCAGAGCTGTTTGAAGATTCTCCCGTGTATTAGTGCTGGGTTATCTTAGTTTTTCTTTTTTTTTCAAGGGATTAAGAACAACAGCAAAAAAATAATGGGGAAAATAAAAATTTATCACATACTGGTTTTGGGAAACCCCAAAACTGTACAACATCTCTCCTTTCACAAAAAAAGCCCCGACCTGTGTTCAGGATTTTAAAACAAAGCAGAGGTTTAAATGTACCCCCTCTTCATTTTTACAGGAAAGCAAAATGTGTTTTATAGTTCCTGCATTTTTAAATCCACAATTTTCCAACTGTACATTAACTGTAAAGTTTTCAACCAAAATTACATTCATTTTTTCTGAGGGCATAATATTCCCAACCCTCATTAAAAAATTTTGTTTCATGAAATCCATTTTGTTTGCTGTTGAATTTAAAGGCTTCTTCCCTTTACCCACTGAATTCATTAACAATTTTTTATATTTTTTTGCTCTCATTTTTTTTTATTATTTTATTTTTTTTTTTTTCTCATGATTTAAAAAAAACAAAAAAAGAAAAAATGCTTAGTGAAGAAAGGGGACAAAGTCCAATAAAAATTTTAAATTTAAAAAATTTAAATATTGATTTTTGTAAAAACCCTTTAAAAAATTTAAAACCCCAAAAAAAAAGCATTAAATAAAAAAAGGGTTTTGGGAAATCCAAAAAAACGATTTAAAAACATCACAAAAATCCCAGCACCCCTGTAAATGCCGATCAGGAAAGAAATCTGCACAAATTTTAACCAAACTCTAAACAAATATGGGGTGGATTTTGATGTGAGAGACAAAGGGGGATTTCACCCTTTTTTTCGGGGAAAAAGTTATTATGGATTTGGATTTTGGGGAAACGCCTGGTGTTTTTTTCAGCTGGGGGGCCCGTTTCATAAAAATTAGTCCCTATGTTTAAAATTGGGTTAAGAAATAGCAGTGCCCCGGAAAAGCTAGTCTTCTTTTTTAAAATTTAAATTTGACCAGTCTACCTTTTTGTAAATGATTTTAAAATTAGGGCCCTCTGAAGAAACAAATTTAAAAGACTTTCTTAAAGATAGGTTTTAAACTTTTTTTTTGGACTCTCCCTTTTTGACGGCACCCATTCAAATGCAGAGCATCCCTTGCTGGACCCCTGATCAGTTTGCATTTCACAAACCTGTGGAAAAAAAAACCGCACAAAAAAGAAGTGTGAGCACATTTTCCCCCAATTTCCATTTTTGGGTAAACTATTCCTTTAAAGGGAAACCCGGGTTTACCCGTATTTTTTTGGGTTTTTAAAAACCCCTTTTAAAAAAAAAGGGTTTTTTGGTCCTGGGGTTCCCCTAAAGAAAAATTTTAAAATCCATGAAATCTTTCCACTGCTAAAAGATTTTAAAAACCTTACAATTGGTGCCAAAAAAATTTAAACATTCTTAAAAAACGCATTAAAAAACATGAGGTTTTGCCAAAAAATTATTAAAAACTAAACATTTATAATGATTTAAATACATCAGCAAATAAAAAGGTTTTGATTTAAAAGATTAAATTTTAGAATTGCTATAATTAAATTTTTCCCATGTATTTTTTTCTTAATTACAATAGATTTAAAAAATTAAAGTAATTTTCACTATGGGTCAAAAATATGCATTTCAGCTCCCCGTTGTCGCTTTAATTAATCATTAGCTAATGATCTGCAACGATATCAATATGTATGACTTTTTTTCACATTACGTTACACTATTAGTTAATACTAATGTATTAAGGAATTAATACATGATGACCCCTTTGATTAATAGCAATTAATATCACTAAATCTATTAATCAGATAGACTTTTATTAGTCGCTGATTTAGTAATCATTAATAAATGGTTTAGTTCTTAATTAGTCGTGTATTAACTCAGGACTATCTGTGCGTTAGTTAAGAATGAATTATTGCTTATTACTGCACCCATATTGTGAAGTGTTACCAAAGTTTCTTTATAGTGCAGAAAGGTTCGTAAGAATATTTAAAATGTTCTTTGAACTATTTTTTTTTTTTTTTTTTTTTTTGCTTAAAGGTCCGGTTTTATGCTTTACAGAATCTATTTTTCTTTAAATTCTTTTATAAGATAAAAATTTTAAATAAAATGTCAAGCAAGGCTGTTTCAATGGTCAGTCAGTGTTTGTCTAAAGAGTGTTTACATGCAGGTCATTAATAAACACTGATCTGAGTTTGCTCTGTGGATATTTATTTCTTCACGCAATGCATCATATGACTTAAGAAGACTATTAAGTTTCTTTTTTCTACTGGATCTCGGACAAACTTAATAAAACACTTATTTCTTAAGCTTCACTTTTGACTTCCTGTCACTTGTGTAACTTCCTTTCATTGTGTGCACATCATGGTCATACCTAGACAAAATGAGAACTGGATCTCGGACAAACTGATGCACACGTATGATAACGGCAACCAAGCACACACACACACACACACACACACACACACACACACACACACACACACACACACACACACACACCACACACACACACACGTAATGCTCGTACACACATCTTAATTGTAGTTATAGTTCTTAATATCCATTTAAGGTCATGTTTGACCTCTGACTACTTGATTGGATGCAAGGGCATGAAATATGACCCATCTTCCTTAAGAAAATTGAGAATGTTATGTAGTACATTGTCTCTCTGTGTCTGCCTGATCAATTAATTTCATCAGTATTGTAATCGATCAGACCAGTGCTGTAGCAATGCATCACTTCATTTCCATGATGTTTTTCCAGATCAGAGCTGACTGTGCTGAATGGGATGAACTGGGGGTCCTGGGGATATAAACGTACGCCGCAGGGTTTAGTCAGGCATTGAATCTTCTACAGTAATGTGAGGTGTCTTCATGGTTAAACATGTAAGCTGGTGACTGATCGTTGAAGGTTCAAACCTCAGAAAGACTTAAGTGCCTGCTTAATACAGAACACAAAGATGAATGTTACTGTTTTGATTGTGCTTTCAAATGGAGGACTGTCTGTCATTGTCTTAAGGTGGAAGAACCTTCCTATGTATTGTATGATGATACATCGCTCGATGGAATTCGTCTTCACTATGTCTGTCTTTCCAAAGGATCATTGAACTCGCATGAGGTCTACGCCAGGGTTGCCAGATTTTCATGAGAAAACCCGCCCAATTGCTACTCAAAACTGGCCCAATCGCGTTTCGAGGGGTCTCCAGTTACAGTCCACGTTCCAGGGGATAAATATCATGTTACTGGAGTCGCTTCAACCAGCAGACAAGAAAAACAACCCGCGGCAACAGTGTTAAAGTAGCCCAATTCCACGGGAAAACCAATGCAATGCTGTCAGAGTACCTCATGTATCCTTCACTGGTAAGAAAACATTACAGTACAAAGTGCGTAATATTACAATAATAACGCCTTCTATTACGCCTGCCCTGCGATAGCGTGATGGAACGCGCTGATCACGTATCATGTCTGCGCGAACAGGGTGTGCAGAGGTATGCAAACACATACACTGACAGGCAGGTAGGACAGCCTATCACAGCCCTCGACCCAAGGGATGTGACTGGACAAACATTTTATGGTCCTACGCCTTCCACAGACGATGTTAATAAATTTAGAGCACTTAACTTAGTGATTGATATCAGGATGTGAAGAGACTTTGAAGAGAAGTTGTGATTGGGCGTGTCTGCAGAAGCGTCCTGAGACTGACATTTAATCCAACAGACTGATTAGATATTTTTATCATTAAATTTTCATCTGAATTTCTCCAGGTTCAAAAGTCAAGGATCTTTGCTGCTGGGTGACGGCATAGACAGGGGCGAGTGGTTCAAACTAACCCTTACACTGCATTCACTAAAGTAAATGTCTTTTATGAGCAATATTGTCGTCCATGCTACCCTAAATCTTGCTATCTTCTTCTTGAGGGCATATTTATATCCTAAAGTCTTAAAATAATGCTTTTTTAGGGGGTCCAAGCACGGCAGGTGCCAGAACCCTATTGATTTTGTACTTCTTCTTTCTCCAAAACCAAAAGTCCTAGAAACACCAAATTTGGCAGGTTGGGTACCAAAGTCGTCCCCACTATCAGTGTGCACAAACAACCCCTCCATCTAGACCATATTGGGGGCGCTATAATAAGTAACTTTTACAATTTTTGCTCAAATCATCCCCAATAATTCAAGCAAAAAGCTTTTTCTATGATCTTCTGCATCTAGCGAACAAAACGTGTAGCTCGGATTTTAGCCATGTACATTATCTTTTGAGCTTTTTTTTAAAAAAAAATTGTTTTTATAAACCTATTTTTCTAACTTGTCCAGAGCATTTGTGGACAATTAATGCAACATCTTAAATGCATCAGCTAGAGAACCTATGACAAAAAAGTTATCAAAAAGGAATTGGATTCATTAAATGGCTTAGAAGACTTAGCCAAATGATGGTATCCACCCAAACTTGGAACACTTATGTAAAGAGTTCAATCTGAGATCCAATAAAAACAAAAAATTGAAGTTTGGCACTTTGGTGGCGAGTATAAGAGGGGGAAGGAAAAACATAAAAACAGTGCTATATACTACACAAAATACTTATGATCACATTGACACCCTGAAATGGACATATTAAGACATATGAAGACTTGTTGCTAAAGCATTTGTGTTGCCTTTCATTTATTTTTTAAACAATCTATATCCACAACAAAATGTGTGTACATGGTTGTGTGTTTGTGGGACAATTATTAATGAGTGGTACTATATATTATTTAAACCATTGTAATTTGTGTGTTGTGTGTGAGCATATTCTCCACTCGCTGATTACTTATGGTATCAGCCATTTACATTTCGGGTACGGTTGGCCATAGACTCCAAAACAGCATTCATTTTCATTAAAGGCCTTAAAGTTCCAGCTATATCTCTTCAATTAAAAACACCCCAAGGTGAGTGCGCTGTCAGTTGAAACACCCCAAAGAGTTTTATGCTTTATTTTTGCATGGGCAGATGATTGGATAGAGGTCTAGAACACACCAGCAGCTCAGTCACTGTAATGGCAAGTTATTAAAATACTTCACGTAATACCTTTAACAGGTTTTGTAAACATCCGTTTCCTCTCAGGTCGATTGTGAATTTTGCGTTTGTTTAATAATTTCACCATCTTCAGGTTGTCCACAATAAAAATGTCTGGTAAGCAAAACATGATCTGTGTTGCATAAGCTACATCATCATACATCAGTCGGATATCAAACCACAATACACATGAGAAACATGGGACATGTGCTGCAGATTAGTTCTGAGAACACGCTGTATATAAGGCTGTAGCTGAGAAAGAGAAACATATTTGGAAAAAGAGATGGCTCTCCTGCTGCCTTGTCCTCCTGCTTGTGGCTCCTGCTCACTCGTGGCTGGTAAGAGTCCTTCTGACCCTCACAATCTCAGTTTGGATTCAATGCTTTACGGTCTCAGACGTAAAGAAGAATAAAGCTATAATGCCGTTTCCTTCCTGTCGTCCAGTCACTGGGAGATTGGGGCTCTGGCAGCGTCGAAGGCTCCGTCGGGGAGTTTGGACAGTGTGTTTGTAACGTGTTCCTGCCTGATACTTCATTCCAGCAGGACCGTGTGGAGCACATGGCAGATCCAGGACCCGTCAAATTCAAATGTCTGTAGAGATCAAGCTCCACGATCATCAAGGTACATTCTGTTCATACAGTCCTAGATGAGCAGTCAGTTTTGCTCAGGATGTGGATGATTTATATGGCGACCCAGACAGTGTTTTTACTATTATAATGCATATCGTTTATAATGAGAATTTATTATAAGTAGGCAGGCAGCACGGTGGCCTACGGTGGGTCTCACTGTTGCTTCACAGCAAGAAGGTCCCCACGTCGAATCCCCTGAGCCAGGATTTTAACTTGTGTTAAAGTTTTAGTAGAATTCTGTTCTGTTTTTCCCCAAATATTGTAGGATACTATAGTTTTTGCTTCTTTAATATTTTTAGTTTTAGTTATTCATATTTTTGTAATGAGTAGAAGTGGGATTCAAGCTCTTTTTCATGCTATATATATATATATATATATATAACCTTATTATTATATATATATATATATATATATATCTATATATATATATATATAGTATCACACATACATACATACACACCAACAACACACACACACACACACAGAGTACTATGGTTAATTATATATTAGATTGACGTGTTAGAAGTCAATTAAATCTATGCATTTTGCTGTTACAATACATGATTACAGTACATGGTTACTTTTATTATTCAGATGTTTATGTCTGTCTGAGATGTTTTTGGGGCATGGACCCACCAGCAGAGAAGCACTGGTAATACATTATCCACCTTTTTCTCATTTGCTTGCAATTCTAATAATTTCTTTTTCACCTGCTCAGATCAGTAGTTTGAAGGTTCAGCTGGAGATTCTTCTCGGCAATCTCTCCAACCTGACAACTCGTGTGGAGAGTCTGGAGAGCGGGACCGGACAAGTACATCAAACTGGAGTTTGAGCTTGCTCCGCATTTGAGCTCAGAGAGTTTGAGGCTCTGGTCAAACAACTGAAAAGCATCTCTAAACTCATCTTCACCGGCCTTCGAGAGAGTCTCTACATTGAAGGTGAAGCATTCTTCACTTACACAAAACATCATTGGGTAGTATGTGCAGGGTCTGATTTGTTTTCTTTGTAAGATTCGCAATATTGAGTTTAACGTTGACCAAACTGGAGAACTATGACCGGAGCAAAACTTAGAAGTGATTCGATCGCGTTCGCCCAAACGTCAGCGGAAAACTGGAGAAATGCCAAGATGATAAGGATGACTCTCTCTCTAATGCAGAAAAATAGGTAGGCTAACACTCATTTTTCAGCGTGAAAATGTTAAGAGGAAATTTTAAACTTAAGTTGAACATTGTGTTGTACATATGCATACGGAAATATACATAATTCTGAAAATATATTTTATTTAAATTTTAAGTCATTGCAAACATATACAAATAATTACAGATCTCCATTTGTATGTCATGTAAAATATCAATTTAAATATTCTAGAACAAGGCCCAGTTGTGATCTCAGGCTCGTCTTAAATGAAGAATTCAGGTTCACAGGCTCTTAAGTCATAGACTGAGACTAGTTAGCTTTTATTATGACTTGTCTTCCAGAAAAAAAATGAGTGTAGTTAGATTATGTAGCTGTAATAATGAAATGTCTGGATTAGTTACCGACTCCAGGTTCCCATGGACATTGAAATCCTGGAAATCTGAATTTTTCTAGTGAAATATGCAAGCATTGCCCTTTCTTGTTGTATTCCAGGTAGCCTGTATCTACATACAGTACGTATATTTTATGTTTCCTTGCTTTATACAAGAAGAAGAAAACACAGAAGTAGCCTACTGATTGTAATGTACCTAAAGTGAGCAAGCTGTTCACCTCAAAAAAAACAAATTATCAGAAAAAATAAATAAATTGTAGGGCGAGACTTGATCTGTAAGCACTGGATTTTTAGTTGGATGTTGAGATGTGGGTGTGGCATTCAGAATAGCAAGCTGTTCACCTGAATATGTAATTTTGCTGAAAATGTCCTCACCCTCAGGCCATCCAGATGTAGATGAATCAGTTTCTTCATGTGATTTAATGGCTTAAATTTAAAATGTCTTGATGGATATGTTTCTTACAAACATGCAGTTAGTTCATGAAATTACACTTAACTAAAAAAACTAAACCCTCAAAGGGGACTTTTCAGAAGTCTGCCACTGTACTGTACATAATATTAGAATAACAATAGTACTCTCTGTGTGTGTGTGTGTGTGTGTGTGTGTATGTATGTATGTGTATATATATATATATATAGTATATATATATATACTATTTATATATATATATATATATATATATATAGATAGTACAGGTCAAAAGTTTGGAAACATTACTATTTTTAATGTTTTTGAAAGAAGTCTCTTCTGCTCATCAAGCCTGCATTTATTGATCAAAAATACAGAAAAAACAGTAATAGTGTGAAATATTATTACAAACTTAACAACATAATAGTTTTTCTATTTGAATTATACTTGTAAAAAAATAATTTATTCCTGTGATGCCACAGCTGAAATTTTCAGCATCATTACTCCAGCCTTCAGTGTCACATGTAACATCCAGTCTATCACATGATCATTTAGAAATCATTCTAATATTCTGATTTATTATGAGTGTTGGAAACAGTTCTGCGGTCTAATATATTTGATGAATAAAAGGTTAAAAAGAAAAATCTGCATTTATTCAAAAAAAAAAAAAAATCTAATACTATATATTCTATTAATATATTTTCTTTACTATCACTTTTTATCAATTTAACACACATCCTTGCTGACTAAAAGTATTGATTTATTTAAAAAAAAAGAAAGAAAAAAAAAAAAAATTACTGACCCCAAAATTACTGAACAGTAGTGTATATTATTATTACAAAATATTTAATATTTTAAAAACATAGCTTCTTTTTTTTTTTCTTCTTTTTTTTTTTTTATTCATCAAAGTATCCTAAAAAAGTATCACATGTTCTGAAAAAATATTAAGCAGCAGAACTGTTTCCAACTTTGAATCATCATATTAGAATGATTTCTAAAGGATCATGTGATAATGATCCTAAAAATTCAGCTTTACATCACAGAAATAAATGATAATTTAAAGTATAATAAAATTTAAAAACAATTATTTTTGAAATTGTAATAATATATCACAATATTACATTTTTTTGTGTGTTTTTGATCAAATAAATGCAGGCTGACCTGTACTGTATAAAAACTTCTTTCAAAAACATTAAAAATAGTAATGTTTCCAAACTTTTGACCTGTACTGTATATATATATATATATAAAACATAACATAATCTTCCATTGCACTCCATTAGGTATAAAAATGTTACACAAACAAATTTTATTTTCAATTAATTCCAATTTTTGGAATTTATTGCTTTCACTGATTTCTCCAAGGGTCCTGTAAGCATGGAGGTATTCTCAGAATTGGAAAGCCTGTCGTCAGCCAGCTGAATGCAGATCTGAGTACAGGTATATGTATGGAGGATGGGGCAAAGACTCAAAGCCCCTGCCTGGCTCTTAAAAACATGTACTGGTACTCCGGTTCTACTGACACTCTGGTCAGCAAAGTCACACAGTACTCTGACTACTACAAACTGATCATGAGACAAGCCTTTAAGACACTCATCAGCTTTATGTCCAAAATAAATATGATTGGCGAGGCACTGGAAACAACTACATTGTGCGGGAAAACACCCTGTACTACCAGTTCAGAAGCCCTTTTGCAATGGGAAAGCTCAACATGACCAGTGTAAAAGTTGAGTATAAGGTGATTCCTATGGCCAGTACCCAGTTCTCATATCATTACTCAGGCAACCAGAACCTGGACTTTGCAGCCGATGAGTCCGGCCTGTGGGTAACCTACGCCACGGTGGAATCGAAGGGTAAACTGGTTTTAGGGAAGATCAATAAAGATTCAAAGTAGAGGAGGTTTGGCAGACCAGTATTTACAAGCAGTCTGTCACAAACGCGTTCATGATTTGTGGCGTCGGTTCCTGTACGCGACCAGGTCGGTAGACACTCAAACAGATGAGATCTTTTACACCTATGACACCAATAGAAATGAGGAAAGCCACGTTAGCATTCCCTTTGAGAAGTTCCAGAAACTTTTACGTTGTACCTGGACTACAATCCCACCGATCAGAGACTTTACATGGTTCAACAACGGTTACTATGTTTATTACAATATCAAGTTTCAAGGTTGCTTAGATGAACTTCTGCTTTCAAAATGACTTGACAATGTAATCCCATTTCATGTGGAAATGCAAATACCAGCAATAAAAGTATACACAAGCATAATTTCTTGCATGTTATAATTTTGTGTCATAGTGGTTCAGGTTTATCAAGAATTTAAACTTTAAATAATTAAAAAGTAGTCAAAAAAAAAGTTTGCATTCGTGATTATGTTGAGCATCATATTATCAGGCTCATACAGTATATAATTAAGATGAAACTGTTTTTAAATCTTACCAGTTTGTTAGTGATCTTATAATCCATTACAGTGTACAAAACAATTGTCGCTAAATGGCAGCAGCTGCGTTTGTATGAAATGAGAGAGCAAGTCCACAATACCATGATGACACAATTAAATAACTGTACACATAATATTGAATAGAGTTTTAATATTTTATGAGCTAACCAAACACAAAGCTTCCACAAAGAAAAAACTGTTACCCAACAGGGAACTCAAGCTGCGGTGAAAAAAACGCTATGGGGATGCCCCCTGCAATGACCACATTCTGAAGCATGTGTGTAATCAGTCCAATGATCTGGTGTGCCCAAGATGACCACCAGAGGACACCCCTGTGTCTTTGTGTGAGCACGTGGCTTGTTGTATGTTTGTTGGTGACTTGTGCTCTTCTGTCAATTGTCTAACCCCGCCCATCTTGTTACCTGATTGTTGGTTATTTGCACCTAACCTGCTTTCCCCTGGTTTACCTTCTTTGTTTGCTCTCCCTTCTATTCCCCTTGTGTTTTCTGTCCTGTGCTAGCCATTGTCCTGGTTGCTCATTTCAGTTCAGTTCAGCTCAGCCCTGTTCTGTTCTATTTTGTTTGCCCCACCTCCCACAGGTCTTTTGTTTTCTAGCTATGTTGGCTGTTATCTGGGCTTTGCTTTAGTCCAGTTTTGTGTTTGCTCTTTATTTTTGTTAATAAAGATCTTTAAAGGGGTCATGAACTGAGAAATAAAAATTTTTGACATATAAGAGGTCATTGTACTATAAAAACATCCTGTAAGTTTCAGAACTGAAAACTTTCTCATTAGTCTAAAAAACAGCTCATACTGAAGCCAATCTGCCAAACCGACAGTTTGTGGAATGTGCCACTCTATGACATAATAGTGTGGCTAAGCCCCGCCTCCGCCGGAGAAGAAGATCAATGCCTGCTTTTACAATCACTGCCTGTTTAGTCCCGCCCACTGAATCTACATCACTGCCTGTTAAGCTCCGCCCACCGATTCTACATCACTGCCTGTTAAGCCCCGCCCACCGATTCTACATCACTGCCTGTTTAGTCCCGCCCACCGAATCTACATCACTGCCTGTTTAGCTCCGCCCATCGATTCTACATCCACTGCCTGTTAAGCTCCGCCCACCGATGTCTATATCACTGCCTGTTAAGAGCCCGCCCACCGATTCTACATCACTGCCTGTTTAGCCCCCGCCCACCGATTTTACATCACTGCCTGTTTAGCTCCGCCCACTGATTCGCGCACGTAGAGTAAATAATGAGAGAGACGAACGCAGGTCTACACAGAAAACCAAACAATAAAGATGGATCCGAAGATAACAAGACGCTGTGCAGTGCCAAATTGTGAACCTTCCATCGGATCCCAACATCATTTTTAATGAAGTTCCAGACCGCGTTCCAGGTTGGTCGTTTGTTCATTTCATTTGTTATATTGTACTGTATTGAACATACATTGTATTTTCTGACTATATTGGAGGTCGCAACACAAAAGTGTGAGTAACTGTTTTTATTACCTGGTCACTATATTGCTTTGTCTGTTATTACAGATCGTTTGATATGTACTGAATATTTATACTTTTTTAACCTAAATCACAGCAGGGTCCATCTGTGAAGGATGTCGGCTGTCAAACATTCATGCAGATTTTTAAATATGCAAAATTGAAGTGAAGTGACATACAGCCAAGTATGGTGACCCATACTCAGAATTCGTGCTCTGCATTTAACCCATCCAAAGTGCACACACAGCAGTGAACACACACACACACACACCGTGAACACACCCCCGGGGAGCAGTTGGGGGTTCGGTGCCTTGCTCAAGGGCACCTCAGTCGTGGTATTGCTGGCCCGAGATGCAAACCCACAACCTTAGGGTTAGGAGTCAAACTCTCTAACCACTAGGCCACGACTTCCCCACGAAAGCAGTTCATGAAATTCCGCTTGCTGTTCTGCATTTGGGTTCTATTTGCAAAATGTGACAGAAGCATAAGAGCACATCCAAAGTAGCACCGTTAAGCTTCTGCTCTTCAGTAGTGCATTGTGTGTGTGTGTGTGTCTATTGAGTGTTTGCACAAGCATTGCTAGTGAGTCAGTTTGCCTCTGTTATTAAAATGAATAAGAGTAAACAAAAATTGGTGAATGAGTGGCACTTCAGGCTGTGTGCTCCCCCATGTCCATGCTTTATTATTGACGGGGACACATGATCTGTGCGTTGCTTTTTTTGGGAGGTAGTTGTGCCCAGTGTGAGCAGCTCCTGCTGCATGTGCTCTGCTCCTGCCTGTCCTTGTTTGATGAAAGCGGCCAGATTCACGATCCTTTTGGCTCGGTCCTGCTACAGCTGAGGCTTAGCATAAAATTGTTGTCATAGGGATAGCATGTGGATTTAGCGGAGGGATCTAAGACAGGGTCTCAGTCTTCACCCTGCTAGATCAAACAGCCCCCTCTCAGGGGTCTGTGGTTTATTCCCCGGAGAGAGAGCCAGACGCTTTGTCGTCTTCCTCTGAGGAGGTTGACGTGATGAGTGTTGACACAGAGGAGACTGTGGACTTGCCACCACACCTCTGGAGGGAGTTCAGCCAGGCGGAAGTGGATCTATTTGCGTTACAGGAAATGACAAACTGTCCGCTCTGGTTCTCCCTCATGCATCCAGCTCCACTTGGACTTGGATGCCATGGTGCAGGCGTGGCCGAGGCTTCGTCTATACCCTTTCCCCCAATCGCTCTGCTACCGGGAAACTCCGGAGAGAATACGCAGGGACAGGGTCCATCAATAGCCTGATTCTGGCCGGCCCAAGTGTGGTTCTCGGACCTTGTGTCCCTTCTCGATAGCTCTCCCTTGGAGATTCTTATCAGAACCATTCTGCACCCCCGCCCAGAGTTATGGAAGCTGTGGGCGTGGCACCTAAGTGGGCACAGCTCTTAGCTTCTTGTCTCTCAACTGAGGTTGTTGAGAACATACTCCAGTCCAGAGCTCCCGCCACGAGGAAATATTGTGCCCTGAAGTGGAAACTTTTCAGACAGCGAATGCAAGAAACAGTCAACTGCCCAGTTGGTACAGTTCTGGAATTTCTGCAGGAGCGTTTTCTCCGCAGGGTTATCTCTCTCCTCTCTGAAGGTGTACGTGGCGGGGCTCTCAATCTAGGTGGTCAGTTATTGGGAAGAGATCCACTTGTAACTTGTTTCCTCCATGGTACTCTGAGGCTGAAACCTGCACAGCACTCTAAAATACCAACCTGGGACTTGGAAGTGATTCTGGAGGGCAGTGTCAGTCAATTTCCTTACCGTAAAACAGTTTTTGTCCTTGTTATTTCCTCCCTTAAGAGAATAGGAGACCTTCAGGTTCTCTTAGTCTCACCTTCATGCCTGGAATTTGCCCCTGGCAGAGTACTGACTTACTGAGTCTTACTGACACTTCGAGGTCCCACCCATGAGCCGCTCCAGTCGGCCGACTTACGGCCTCTGTTGCTTAAGACTGCCCTACTTTTGGCTTTAGCGTCGGTCATGTGAAAGCACTTTCATTCAGGGTTTCCTGACTTGAGTTTGGGCCTCATGACTGTAAAGTCTTCCTCAAAACAAGAAATGTCTATGTGCCTCTCCACTCTGTTCAGAGCACAAGTTATCACCTTTCTTGCTCTTTCTAATTCAGAGGATGAACATGGTCCTATTTTTCTCTTTGCCTGGTTAGGGCCCTTAAAGTTTACGTAGCACGCTCTAGCCAGTTTGGGCATTCAGAGCAGCTCCTTGTATGCTTCAGAAGCCACTCTAAAGGGCTGCCAGTTATGAGGCAGAGACTATCCCAATGGATGCTAGATGCTATAGCCCTGGCTTACACCTCAGAGGACTTACAGAGTCCTATTGGAGAGAGAGTCCACTAGATGCTGGTCTGCGCCATCTACCTTCACTAGATTCTGGTTACTAACATAACCAGAAAGTCGTGGCCTAATGGTCAGAGTGTTGGACTTGCAACCCAAGGGTTGTGAGTTCGAGTCTCAGGCCGGCAGGAATTGTAGGTGGGGGGAGTGAATGTACAGCGCTCTCTCCACCTTTAATACCACGACTGAGGTGCCCTTGAGCAAGGCACCGAACCCCCAAA
>NC_056588.1:26522539-26622724 GCF_018340385.1 Cyprinus carpio
TGACGTCACAGGGTGACATCATGCTCCGCCACTAGGAGGAGTTTGTTGTTTAGAGCTGAGCGGATGCTGAGGAGGATGAGGATGAGAAAGGCAGTCTCGCGCAAGGTGGTTTTCTCTTCATTATATAAATATATAGGCCCATTAGTACTAGTGACGCGTGCTGAATAATCCCACCGCTCTGTCCTTACATACAGGCACCGTTTAGTAACGTTACAGTACGCGCAGTGCAAAGGCCATCATCATCATCATCACCGACGTCACCGGCTTCACGCGTTTCATCATCACTGCGTTCCTGCTGTGCGTCTGATCCAGTCTCTATATGCGCACTAACTGAACCTTAATACACACGAAACACATCAGTTATTCAAATACACGAGAAAGACGAATCTCTCAGCTGTTCCGGTTAATACATGTGTTGTGTTTTGATGACTCAAGCTTAAATGTGAGTAATTTAATGCAGTATTTATGGTATTTATTAAAATATGCTTTCTAAGGGGACTTCAGCTTGTTTTTTTTCTTCGCTGACTTTTACTTTCATTTGACAAAAACTGCTACTGAACAGGTTTCGGAAACACTGATGTTATTTATGGCAACGGGGATTATTTACATATTTAGTCACTGGCGTGTGTTTATGGCACATCATCACCTGCTCATATTTTGGTCAGTATTTGCCAGTTCAAATAGAGTGTTAGTATCACTTATATATTATTATAGTTTTTTTTTTGTTTGTTTGTTTGTTTTATTAAGGTATAGTTTTAAGTTTATTTAGTTTTAGTAATATTAATATTTTAACTGCTTAGAAGAAGAGGAATGTTGCCTTGGCAACGATTAGCTGATACAAATTTTTTTTTAAATATATATTTTATTTTAAAATTTTATTTATATTTTATTTTATCGTTGTACTGCAGCAAGAAAGTTTGTGACACTTTACCTGGTAAGTTTTGTTGTTTGCCTGATCATATAGATCACATATCATATAGAGTTACAAATAATAGAAAATCTTGTTTTGATCTTGTGTATTCTGGGACGTTGCATGTCTGTTGGCAGTGGACAGTGGTTAGGTAGCTTTAGGCAGGAATTAAGCCACCAGTACTGCAGTCTTCTGTATCGTGTAAAGCGCTGTGAATAAAACTGACTTGTCTTGATGTGCTTTGTTAGCGAGAATTAAGATTACAGGATCGCATTCATTCTCAGAAAGCACTGTACTCTCACACAGTCTCTGTTCTTCTGTGATATAGGGTGAATATGAACTTTTGGGGGGTCTGGTTTTATTCAGGTTAAAAAGCCTCGTCCGCACTGGAGGCCCTGTGAGAGATGGAAAAAACTGAGTCACATGACTGTTTTATGTGACAGATCTCAGGGGCAAAGGTGAGTGCATTCTGTTCATTTTTACTAATTTATAAAAACAGATCATTCAGACTCTAGATTCCGATTGGATTCTAGATTCTAGAGAGAATGCTTCTGGCATGACTTTGACACGTTGAGTTTATATCTTGCAGTTATGACTTCTCTTATCAAAACTAAAGAATTCAGAGAAAAAAAAAGAGTCAGAATTACGAGATGGACACTTGCAATTTTAATAAAAAAAGTCACACATGACCTTTTTTATTATTATAGTCCATGGCGGAAATAAGCTTACAGCGATTAAAAAACAACAACAAACAAATTGTGGCAGTTTTAATGGTAATTCAGAGTGCTTTATATAAAAAGAGTTTATAATCATATCCATAACAGATGTTTAAAAAAATACAATTAGCAATAAAAAAGTTTTTAAAAAAAGAGAACACAGTAAACATTTCATCCAGTATGTGGCACATTTCCATACAGTACATTCCACTGCACCACCTTAACTAATGAATATATGTCTGTAAAAAGCTGATGTTTTGTGTATAATGTGGTGGTTGTATATTTTGTCTCTGTGTTGCACAGGTGGGCACTGGCCTCGCTTCACGTGTGTGTGAATGCAGGAGAGGACGAGGGGCTGCTGGGGAGGGTCTTTAATGGACCGAGATGTGCCACTTCAGAAGTGATTTCACAACTACAGATCCAACACCTGGCTCTGGTTCCTGTGGACGCCTATCCCCTCCAGCTGACGGGCACAAAATATGGCAAAAGAACAAGGACTATCTGCTAGATGCAGCCCAACAGATCCGCCATGGCACTGGACCCGAGAAGTCCAATGAAAAATATGAGGCGGCATTCAGCTACTATACAGAAACGGAGTCGATCTGCTGCTCAATGGAGTTCAAGGTAAATGAACACTTTACTGTTACGTCCCTCTGGGAATATGGGCTGCTGTAACAAATGACAAAACTGAAAATTTCATCAAAAATTATATAGTGACTGAAAATTACAGACAGTGGTGTGAGAAAAAAACTGATCTTTAAACACTTTTGGACCTGGAGTTTCATGATGCTGAAAAAAGAAAAACACTTTTGGACACATGTTATTCAGTCAAACACACTATCTATAAAAACTAATTTGTGTGACTTACAGTGCAAACTCGTTGCCTTGATTCACTTCTAATAAAGTTTTAAATAAAAGTATAAATGGATCATTAAATCATTGGGCAGATTAACAGATTAATTCAGGAAAGAAAACATCACTGTGTTGCTCTGAGATGCACAAACTGTTTTGCTCCGGCTTTGTTTGGAACTGACAATATTGTGCATAAAAATATTTAACTCATTCAATTCATCTTCTTGTTTGTTGAAATTCTGTTGTATAATATTAATATCACATTTAATATTGCACACCACATGCTGATATAAGGGGAGATGGCATTCTAGTTTGTGTGATCATGCAGCCTATCATAACTTAAAGATATAAAAAAATATTGCATACTGATTGGCTAATCGCCATTATTTAGTTTGTAAATTATCATACATTGAGAATCTTCAACAACAATTTGAGTGTATGTGAATATAATATATATCTATCTATATTATATATATATATTATATATATCTATATTTAAAACACTGGTGGTACCATTGGCCAAGAAAAATTAGGGGAACTTTAATATCTATATATATATATATATATATATCTATATATATATATATATATATATATATATATCTTAATACAATAATTAAAAATGTTTCAGTTCAGTTCATTTTTATATATAAAGCACATAAATACATAAATATAATATGACAAGACCAGGACAAAACAAAACTAATCTCATTTTGAATAAGCCCCTTATAAGACCGTTGTCTAAGAGATAGGCTTTAATTTTGCTTTAAAAAGGGATTTCTTGTCACAATTGTTCTAATAGAGACTGGGAAGGCTGTTCCACTGGTTAGGCCAGCTATGGCAACAACCCGGTCACCGTTTTTTTGTCTTCAACCAAGATCTAGGGACAAAAAAGACGTTTCTGATTCGATGACCTTAGACATTCTAGCTGGGCGTGCGTAATCTCAAAAGGTCAGAAAGATTTTTAAAAAAAACAAAAAGTGGCCAGTCCATTTTTAAAAACTTAAAAAGTTACAATTTGGCTGAACAACACTGATGAATTGAACTCCAGGGATCACGGCAAGATGGCCAGCCATGATCCATTTGAACAACGGCGCCTCTATCTTGCCTCAATGGTAATTAAGTAAATTTTTACCTTAGTCAAATTGAAAGGAGTAGTTGAGGAGAGCACAAAATCTAGATACATGCGTAGGACAGTAACAACAAAAAAAAACTGAACTGAAACACAAGGGCTATAAAATACACAGGAATAAAGACACGGGTTTGGTGTGAAGAAACGGTTAAGAACATACTTTGAGAAAGGCAAAGAAAAACCATGAAAACAGGAACTAAGCAAAAAGTAAAATCAAAAACAGAACATAAATAACACGTCAAAATTCATACTAGGAAACATTAAAAACACCATGTAGACCTGCAAATATTTGCAATTAAGTAAACATTGCTTTGAAAGTCATAAGCCAGTAATAAAATGAAGAACAAATAAATAAATACGTGTAATAGAACAAGAGGCAGGTCTATTAGTCTATTATCTATTTTGACACATTCTGCCCTCCCCATCTGTTGCTATTGTTATCACTGACAACCATCACAGTTTTGAATTAGTTCCCACATTTGAATATCATATTCAAATTGTGTATGGATTATAAAGTGAGCAAAGAGTGCTGCCTTTATATCACCAAAGCCAAATCACTTACTATCAGCTAGCTCACTGTCTGAGCTCCCAGCAAAACCTCCAGTTACCATCATTAAAGCTGACTACACTGCACAATAAATCTCATATTTATGTTGTGGTTTAGGGTAAATCCATCTCAAGTGCCCTGAAGAAGGCTTCTTGACTCAAATCCTTCCTATACTGAATATTGGCCCTAAAAAGTGGAACCAACTGAGAAATCTCTCTGATCATTTGGCAATTAAATACTAAGTTTAAGAAACAGGATATGTACCATGATCATGTACCTTGTATCGTGCACTCCTGAGATCAACTTTTGTTTCCAATGAACAAGGACCATCCTTAGCTGATTCTGTAACCGTGCAAAATTTGTTGGAGACCATGACAGAAAGTCAGCTGCTGTGGTTAAACCATGTGAAATATATATAAAAAGCAAATTCTAAAACATTTAGGTACAGTAGTTAGAGGAAGTGTTCTTTCAAAGCTCTTGGAAGGCAACAGGTGCAATCCAACCTAATATGCAACATATCTTTTGCCTTACATTATCAAACAAATGCTGGACAAATGCAACTTTACTGACTCCAACTCCATCTATAACAGACATTTTCATTTGTGGAATAATAATTGAAGAAACATAATTTAATTCACTGCATGAACTGTTATGGTTTGGGGAATGAAAACAAAAAAATGCTTGTTATCCTGGGAAATTTCTGGGAAATGTATGTTTTTGACCATTTCCATGAAACAGATCTTCAAGTAGATTTACATTAGAAAAAAAAACAAAACATGTCTTATAAAATGGCAGATGTTCAGATATGCATTAAAGGTTTAGTCTCACCTAAAAATGAAAAATTAGGCTGCGTTTTACTCACACCGCCCTGAGAGCATCCTAGGTGTATATGACTTTCTTTCTTTCAGATGAATCCAGTCGGAGCGGTATATTAAAAAATGCTCCATGATCTTCAAGCTCTATCGTTGCAGTCATGGTGTTGCATTGCTTCAGTCCAAAAGACATGAAATAAAAGTTACCTTTCATTAAAAAAAAAAGTATCTCACACGGCCCGGGAGTGAACAAAGGCCTACTGTAGCAACCGGGCAGATAGAACAGCAGATGACTCCGCAAGACAAGAGATGGTGTGATTGTGCATTTATGTTAACAAAGCTTGGTGTACCTAACACTTGTCATTGTTGGGAGACACTGCTCAGCTAACCTAGAGTTTTTCTCATGGTTAAATGTTAGACCTTTTTACTTCGCCGCGAGTTCACTTCCACCATAATAACTGCAGTTATTTTCCACCTTGGGGATGCTATGCCAAGCTTGCTTTGAACGAACTTCACGCAGCCTTATAAGGACACAGATGCTCACCCGGAGGCTCTTTTTAATTGGGCGCGGGTGATTTTTAATCACTGCAAATTAAGACAGGCTCCCCAAAATTCCATCAGCCAGTTTCCTGCCAACCAGAGGGAAAAAATTTTTGGATCATGTTTAACAAACATTTTGGGCTTACACCGCGCCCCCTCCCCCCCCTCGGACAGTCTGATCCCCTTTTTTTTTTTTTCTCACCCCCAAGATCCCCCTCATCAACTTTTGGGCTCAGTGAGGACCATAAAAATTTGGGGCCCAATGGAGCAGCCCTTTTTACTCAGGCAGGTTTCAACACACGGGGGATATTTTGTTTCTCAGGGGCCTGGGCTCTACACGGACTTTGAATCTATACCTCCTCGACTGACTTACCAACACCCCCTTTACAGTTTACTCGAAAAACGATCAAAACATACCCAACAGAAGCCTGGATGAACAAGGATTCAAATTCTGCGAAAGCCCGCAACACTCCTTCAGGTCAGAGACGCGAGGCCTACAGTAAACCCGGGCTAACCTGAAAAGGGGAAAAAAAAAGGGCCCAAGTATTTTACAAGTGAAGGTAGGGGAACATTTTTCCAACTTGACCCCGACAATGGGGAGGGCATCCAGGCCCATGGGGATACAAGCCAAACCACTCCAACTTTTTCCGGCGTCCCCTTCCTTAACGGCTAAATGATTTTTTATGCCGCTTCAACAGCAAAAGAAAGGGGGAGGCCCCCAAAACCAACATCAGCCACCAAAATTTAAAAAAATCCCCCCCTTTTCCACAAGCATTGAGTCGGATCAAGCACAAAAGGGGCTGCCGGCCCGGCGGCATTCCTGGGGTGCTTAGGCGTAGAGCGCTTACGGGGGTTTCCGACTTTTTCAAACCCGCCCCTCCCCCAAGCAACTGCCAACTTTTTTAATCCCCTCCTTTGGGCCAGCCCGAAACCCCTCCCCCCCCATGTGTTAAGACTATCCCCCGTCCTCCCCCACTTTATAAAAGTGCTTTGAGCGATGGTCTAGAAACCCCTCAAAATCCTCCCCCCCCCGGGCCCCACTAAATTTGCCCCCCGCGAAATGGGGAGCCAGAGGTGCGTATGCACAGTGCTGCATCTGTACTCACACCCCTGGACAATAACACCAAAATTTTTACGGTGTTGTTTTGACTTCATTCACTTTTAACCCCGTCTTCCCCCCAAGTCCCACAAAACTTGGAGACGGGACATTAACACCCCCCTCTGAAACGGATTTGGCTTTCTACCAACGGGCCTCAGATGTGGGTCAGCCAAACCCCTGCCCTACCTAACTTAACCCGGCGACCCGGGCTGTGTCGAGCCCTTCCTTACTCCCTCTCCCCATGACTGAAACCCCTGGCATGGATCAAATCCATTTAAGTTTGGGACGACACCAGGGGTTTTGGGCCCTCATCAGTGACAACAAAGAGCCTACAGGGGGAGGTTCAGCCCCGGGCCACAGGGTGCGTGACATACCTGCCCCTTAACCCAAAAAAAAGGAGCTCTTTGGGGGACTTAAGGAAAGAAAGGAAGCGGACCCCTCCACTTTAACGGGATGGGTTAAAAGGTCTCCACTTAAAGTTCCGGGGAACCCCATCACGGGGGCCCTGTCCTGGACCACAAACCCCCACCCGGGAAAAAGGGTCCCAACACCTTTCTCCTCAAAACACAAAAAGAAGAAAAACTGTCTTGCCAAAGGGGGAAATTTTTACCGGGGCGATCGAGAATCTCCAGCCCCAAACAGTTGGTAGGGGAACTGCACGGGGCCCGCAAAGCACTGCGGGGGTGGGAAAATTTGCCCCAACCCCTCACAGGGACCCACTCTGTTTGGGGCATCCGAAAAACGCGTGTAGTGAGCTCGCAGCTTCAAGGACCCTCTCACCTGACAGGGGTTTTTAACTCCTCCCCTCCGGGAGGCGCTTCAGGGGCCTCCGGAAAAGGATCAAGATCCAGGAACCTTTTTTCCCAGCTGTCTCCTTTTGAACTCTGCCCTTGACACCCCCCACCTCACCAGACTCCTCCCCCACTTTATCACTCACGAAGATTTTTTTATTTATTATTTACAAAAAGCAAAAACGCAAAATTGTATTTCTTGCATCTGTTTTCACCAGTTACACGAATAACCCATTTGCACCTGAATATTTTTTATGCCTTTCTTTCCATTTCAAAAGTTTAAAATTTCTATGTTTATAGTTCTGCATGTGTACATCCCTTCACATATTTCATCTGTATAATAGTTCATAGTAAACCCATCGTATATCATGCTGATAGTTTTAAATCTGTAAAATTTTTTTTCCCTAAACTTTTTTTTATATTGACATATTGTAGACCCCTTTTTATTTTACTTTTGCTTATTTTCACTTCGGTTAGATGAAGCATTTCGTGCCTGTACCTTTCAGTGCAGTGAAAAAGTTAACAATCTAATCTAATCTAAAACGATGCATCTTTTTAAAAAAATCCATATTCAAAGTAATAATCACTTTAATCTAGTTTCGCTCATGTTTAAAAAATAGTTCCCGGGGGGAAATTAGTAGAGGTCGTTTTCCATGCCCACTCAGATGATGCAGCGGAAACGCAGGGGAGATCAAAAAAACCAATGGGCACTATTAGAAGACAAAAACGGATTTTAAAAAAGGGTGTCTGAGGATTTCGGCTTGCAAAATCGCTAGCCCACTCCCCCATTTAAAGCACCACAAGACGCTTTTAGACAATGTCGTACACAGAAATTTATTCCTCTTTCGCGTACCTTGCTTTTAATGAAACATAACCCCAAAATTATCTCAAAAATTTCTCTGAAAAATATTTCGTAAAAACGCGGTTTTTCAAGTGAATGTATCAGTGGGGAAAAATCTCCTGTCAATTTTAAATTTGGGTCCCTACATTCGGGCTTAAAGGGGCAGCAGCCGTAAATACCTGGGTTCCCCTTTTGCCACCCCTGTCAGAGTGCATCTGGTTCATTCACAAAGCTATAAACCCTTCTGTTTTTTTCTTCAAATTTTTAATGATACAATCCAAATAATAGTATTTAGATCTTTTTTGGGTGTAATTCAAAGTTTTCCTTGATTTAAATGAGCACAGACAAAGCCTTTTTAAATATGAAAAAGTTCTTTTATTTATAATTTTTATTTTATTTGGGATTTGTTTTAAAATTTCAATTATTTTTTTTATTTTCATTTTTAATTTCCAAAAAAAAAAATGCAGGGATTTTGTTGGAAATGGACACCTTTCATTTATAACTGTCTTAATCCATTTTGTAATAAAAAATAAAAAAAAAAAAAAAATTGTAAGAAAAAAGTATGGTAATTTATTTGGGAATTTTTTCGCACGTAAGTTTTTTTAAATGTTCGGATATTACTAGTTTTTTTCTGATCTGCGATTTTTCCACAGTAAAAATTACCGTGTCTTTTTTATTCAGGATAGTTAAATTCATTTTTGGGTACCAAAACCTGAAGAAACCCTTCCCAAGGGCTACTGGGATTTTGAAATTTTGCGAGCCCTGGGTTCGATTTAAGCCAAGAGGGGATGTTTTTCCCCTTTCTAAAGAAGGAAACGTTTTTTCTTTTTATCCCTTAAAAAAAAAAGGCTTTACGGGCCCCCACTGGCGCATGCCAACGCTGTCCCCTAGTCATCCCCCAGAGCGTTTTAGGGAAAAACCTGTAGGGCGGCTGATTTAAAATGATTTTTAATGATTCTATTATCTTACAAAAGAACACAACAATGATTTCGGCTACAGGAGCCCTTTGACCCCCACCCCCCCCCCACCCACCCCGTGAGACACTTTTTATGGAACGGGGCTTTTTTTTCATCTTTTGGACTGAAGCAATTCAACACCCATTGGCGAAAAGATAGAGCTTGAAAGATCAAAAAACAATTTTTTTGAATTTTCTGACTGGGAAACATCGAAAAGAAAGTCAATACACTGGATGCCCCGGGCTTAGAAAGGGCCAATCTTGATGTTCACACCCAAAGCAGGTTTCTGTTCTTTCAGTGGATCCAAATAAAGAGAGACGTGAAGCCGTAAAAAGGGAAAGACCACTCAATACTAAAAGAGACCCGGGGGGGAGTTTTCACTCTTATTACGGGAAAACATTGCAAAAGGGATCCACTCTTTTGGGGAGTGGGGAGGGGTGTGCATGACACATATCTGTTTGGCCCTTCCACTGAATAAAATTATCCCTTTTTGATTTTTTTTTGGGTTAAATTTTTTAGGGAACCACACTTTAATGTGAAGTATGAGAGAGAAGTGGAGCATCCTAGCTTTCCTAAACCCCCCCTTTTTTTTTTATGTTTGGGTGAAAAAAACATGCGGGCTTTAAAAGGCTTGAGCTTTTTTAAATTTGGATAAATTCTGATTGGCTGTCAGTTTTTTGATTGTTTTTTAGCTGGGAAAATTTGTCTGAAAGTGGGGTTGTTCCAATGTGCCCGTTATAATTATAAAAACGATTTTTTAAAAATTTTAAGGGTTATCATCCTTGGGGGTAAACGGGCCCCTTAAGTGGGCATTTCCCCTTTGCTGCATTGGGTACCAGTTTTTGCTATAAAAACAATATCCAGGCAGAAAAACAAAAGGCCATGGCCCCGGTTTTTTTTTTCTCTTGACTTTTTTTTCCTGGTCATCGGGGTTTATGGGTAGCTTGCGTTTTTCGATAAATCAGAAAATCTTTTCCCCCGGGGAAAATCGGGGCGAATTTGGCAAAGTCGTTGGAATCAGGGGTAAGGAAATGTGTGAAATATCTGCTCCTTTTCAGGCTCTTCTGGTTACAATTTGGTCAGCATTTTTTCAAATTTTCCCAAAGGAATTTAAAAGTAATGGTGGTTTTGATAGATTTAAAAAAATATTTTAAAATAAATGATGTCTTCAAGGTGCTGAGGGTTTTGAAAGTCTGATAAGAAAAGGAAACCCTTTATTTTAAAGGTGGGGTTTGAGACAAAAAGCATTTTTAGAAATTTTGGTTTCCCTTTTTTAAAAATGGTCGCCCACAATGTGTGGTGCCGCTGAAACCCGGGCCCCCAGGGATACAGTCGGGGAATACACTTCCCGTTTCGGTTATTACTGCGATATTTTTGGATTGATCCTGTTAAAAGCGCTGTGCCTGAATCGGGGGTAAAAAATCACCCGGGGGTTTACTAAAACCAGACTTTTTGAGATAGAAGCTACAGTTAAATAGATATCACAGAGAGGGGTGGGCAAAGGAAAACAAAAAAATGCTACATTTGAAATCAGCAGAAAATAAAAAAAAATACAAAATGGCCCACCATGTGTTCAAATACTTTACATTTTTTTCTTATTAAACAAAAGTCAACCCTTTGAAATCCAAATCACAATTTTTTGAAAAATAAATTTTTTGGAACCACCCCGTAACCGTCTTTTTGCGTTGCATTTTCGTTTTGGAGGGAGGCTTTTCCCTCACAAACAATTTTGTTGGGCCTTTTAAAAGGGTGTTCAAGGAAAAAAACTCCCCCGGTTAAAGGAAAAAAAAAGTTTAATTTTAAAGTGTTACCTTTTTAACGTGAAAAATTTGCTTTCGGGGGGCCCGAGTTTTTCCCAAACGAGCTGGAGAGTCGTGAGAGGCGCCCCCATTCTCCGGGAGTTTCCCTTCATGGTTGGAAAACTGCTAAATACTAGGGCAGGGGGGACCGGTTCCTTTTTATCTGAAAAATGTTAAAATGAGTTGATTCCTTTTTGCTCCCAAAGCCGCTTGACAGAATCCAAAAAAAAAAAAGTGATTATAGAAAGGAAAAAAAAATTCTACATAGTTAAGAGGAAAAAACCTTTAAAAAGAAAACCCAAAAACTCCCTGGGGAAAAACCCCCAAATTTTAAAAGAAATAAATTTTAGAATTGTCTTTGATGAACAGATGGGGGGTTTTTAGACTTTCCCTTAAAATGAAAATGTTTTTGGTTTTCTAACATCTCCCGAACGCATTCCTGAGATTTTTATCAATATTGAAGACCCTACATTTCCCCTTTGCAAAAAAGCACATTTGAAGCCTTTTCCCGTGTTTCCCGAAAATCTGTTCCTAGAGGCCCACCAACAGTTTTGCAATTTTTTAAAATCTTACTAATCACACACCTGATTCAAAATCTCAGCTTGTTAGTTTGTAAGTCCCAAATCAAGTCATCTTTATTTTTATAGCGCTTTAAACAAAAAAAAATTTCGTCAAAAACAAATTTAACAACATTTTTTAGGAAAACATGTGTCCCTAATTTCCCAAAAAGCCCGGTAAAAGGCAGTTCAATTGACTTCCGTGGTCATTTATGCAGCTCAGTTCAGTTTTTTTTGGTTTTCTGTGCAATAATTTTCATTTAAAATCAAAGATAACGCTGTTAAATGAAATGTCCCCAACTAAGCAAGCCAAGGCGGCAGCGGCAAGGAACCAAAAAAAACCCTCAGTGAGAAAAATGGAGGGAAAAAAACCCTTGGGGGAAAACCCGGCCCCAAATTGGGGGGCCCTTTTTCCTCTGACCAGACGAAAACCCGCAGGTTTTAATTCCAGGCCGCGCAAAGTCAGGGTTTTGCAGAAGAATCCTGTTTCCTGTTGGGCCCTTTTCCCGGTGGTTGTCCCGAGCCCGGTCTTTACAGGGGTCTGCTCTGGGGGTCTAGTCCTTGGGTCCCGTTCTTTAAAGGGGGGTAGGGGGTCCTTTTTTAGGTTTCTGTCCACCCTCTGGGGGGATTGTACTTGGGTCCGGGGACTGCAGTGACCATCTTACTTGGGGTCAGATGGATCTTTGGGGCCCACGGTGACCTCGGGAAAAAGGAGAAACCCGACTAAAATTTAGGTAGGGTGCCATTTTTTCTAAAGATTAGGGAAGTACATCGGGTGTTAGGGAAGTTTTCCCCGGTTCCGGTTTTCCTAATTAAAGCAGCCTTTAAAAAACCTTTAAAAGGATTTTTGGGTATTAGAAGGTTTAGTATTTTTTGTGTAAGAGGGTTTAAAGAGATGGGTCTTTAAACTAATTTAAAAGCAAGGTGTTTTCCCCCCTCCCGAACAATGTTAGGGGAGGATTCCGAGGGGGGCCTAAATAGGAGAAAGGGTCTGCCGCCCGCAGTTGAATTTTATATTCTGGTTTTTCAAATTGCCCGGTTTTGGAACGCAGCAGATGGAGGGCAATAATGTAAAAAAGAGCTCGTTTCAAAAACTTGGGGGTGTAAAACCCTTCAGGGCTTTAAAAAGTAATAACAAGATTTTTTTAAAACTATTGGGTGTTTTTTAAAAAGGGGGCCAGTGCAGTGTTTAAGGACCCGGGGGTATTGATTTATCCCTTCCCGGTTCTTTGTAAGAACTCTAGCTGCTGCATTTTGGGGCTAACTGGGGTTTTTTTTACTAAGGTTTCAGAACAAAACCAAACCCCCTAAAAATTACATATTTTAACCTTGAGGGCTAAACGATGGATTTAAAATTTGCATTTGACATTTAGAGCATCGGCCGAATTTTTGAATATTTTTGAGGGTGGAAAAAGGCAGTTTTACAAATGCTAGGAAAATGGCTTTCCCAAGGAAAGGTTGCTATCAAATAAACACACCTAGGTTCCCAACTGATGACGAAGGAAAATTTACGAGCGCCATCAAGGCTTAGACAGGTAATGAGCCTTTTCTTTTTCCATACTGTACTTTTGAAAAGATATGAACCTTTCATTCACTCCGAAATTTATGGCGGGGAGTAGGGAGTACAAGGGCCTGAAATGGAAGGGTCAAAAAAGGGATACATCCAAAAATTTTACTATTGGTGTACCCCTTTGGAACAGGGTTTTTGGGGAAAAACCCCCTTTTTGCCCAAAGACAGAGCCTTTCGGGACTCCTTTTTTTTAAACCCGTTGAGGTTAGACAGTTTCTCATTTAGATCATTGGGGGACAGCGATTTTGATAGGGGGATTTAAACCATACTAAGTGTTCACAAAAACTAAAATAAATTTTCAAAATTATTTCCAAAACATAGTGCATTAGGGGATGGGCCAAATTCTGTCCGGAAGGCCACTACCCTGCGAGTTTTTTTTAAACCCTAAAAAAACACATTGAACAAGCTAATAGGGCAGGGGCCCCTCCAGGCCCAAATTGCCTGCATGTAATTTGATCAAGGTTGGCCCTTTGCCTGAGTTGAAAACCATTGCTTACGGGCTTAGCCCCCAAAGCTTTTTTACACCCCTTTTTTTTGGAGTACCCAATCTACTAAAAAAAGGAGGGGGCTAAAATAAAGAGATAAAACTCAAAAAATTTTAAGCTTACATTTGCAAGTAAAACATTGGAATTTTGTTTTTTCCACACATCAAAAATATGTTTTAAAAGGAATCTTCAAATCTTTTTTCTGGAGGTTTGTTTTCCCCGCAGAGTTTAGCTTCCCCCAAATAAAATCAAGTCCCTTTTTCATTTTTAGTGTAGTTTAGGTTTAAAAACTCTGCAGGAAGTGACCTCAAGTCCAGATTTGAAAAACCCTTTGTCCACCCAGTTTCAAAAAGTTGACTCCCAATTTTCCTAAAAAGTCACAGAATCGGGAGAGCATTTAAAAAGAGTGTCCCACCTCTCACAAAGACACATATTTGACGGTTGCCCTTTTTTACAGGTGGGAAAACATTTTTTCCCAACTTCCCAGGGTCGAATAAGCAGTCGGGGGGGATCCAAAGGGTTCATCCCCAAAACCCCACAAAATCTTCTGAAGAATAGCTACACCTCCCCGCTTCCTCGAATTTTCCCTGAAATTTTGGGAGAACAAACCCTTGGGGTCCAACAGCCCCCAAATAAAACCAAATTTTCTTTAGAAATGCCAACTCAACCTACTGTGAAAATCAGGGCGCAACAGGGGGGGTTTTCTAGGGTTTTTGCAACAAGGAAAAATAAGAGCTTCCCCCTGTTTGGGCTTTTCCCTGGGCTCAAGTCTTTACCCCCAGGGGTAATTTCCCCTTCCCATTCTCCGTGGATTGTGGGCCCCGGGATCCTCTTATTTTCCCCCCCTTTTAGGGGAAAAGAAAAGTCCGCATGAGGCATTGACTTGATAATCTGAACCCAAAACTTTTGGAAAGCTTTGGAACCTGCTCAGGACTTCTGGTTTTTACAGACCAAATCAACTCAGATATTTAGGGTTTACCATTTTCTCTCAATTTCCCAGCCTCTTTATTTGGGGAAAAGCACAACCAACCTTTGCGCCGGTTTATGTTCTTCCACAGAGGTCGGGTAGTTTTCCCAAAACATCACATTTACCTCCACAAAACCAGCACGTGATGGATTTCCTCATGAACAAGGTGTCACTAACTGTAAACCTAGTGGAAATGGACAGATTTCACAGTTTGTGGCTGAATTGAGCAAAGTCATTTCTCACTGCAATCCATTTGAATGTACAAAAAGTATCTCTTTAGACTTTACGAAGATGACTTCCCAGGTGAACACTGTTGACATGGTGAGGGAGGTTGGCAAGGAGGACATGGAGAACTGGCAGTTCTTCAACTCTTCATCTAAACAACCGCAAGTTGGCATGATCTCCTGCCTGTCAGCACCTACCCCAAACAGCTCCTGTTGGAGCGAGACTGAACTAGAGCAGCAGGTGAAGGTGGACGGCTTGGGACCATCACCCCCAATTAAGGCCACAAACTTCAGTGCCAAATCGAAGTGGGGAAGATTGGGACTCCCTGAGGATGAGGTGCGACTGTGGGGGGCTCAGATTCTGTTGGCCTTGGAAAGTCTCCATGAGCAGGGCATTGTGTGCCAGGACCTCAACCCACGAAATATTCTACTCCGCAATAGTGGTACGTCTCCTGTTGCAAATTCTTTGGTATGGGCTCTTTAACTCAAGTCCTGAAGGGCTACAGAGTTTAGCTCCAACCCTTATTAAACACACCTGAACAAGCTGATCATGGTCCTCAGAATTGCTAGTACGTTACAAGCAGATGAGTTTTATTGGAGTTGGAGCTAAACTCTGCAGGACAGTGACCAGAGTTAAAGAGCTTTGTCCTAGATGTCTCAACAGTTAAACAATAGCAGGGGTAGCCAACCATGCTCCTGGAGGGCTACCATCCTGCAGACTTTAGCTCCAACTTGCTCCAACATACCAGAAACTGCTAATCAGTGTGTTCAGGATTACTAAAAAGTTACTGGCAGGTGTGTTGGAACAGGCTGGAAGTTTTGCAAGTTGGACCGGGAGGATTGACTACTCTCTTAAACTTTATTGACAATGGGAGCATTGATATTTAACATAAGTAGAATCTTATTTGGGTATCTGTTATCGTAAAGGAATATTCACCCAAAATGAATTATGTCTTCATTAATTAACCCATGAAAATGAGATCTTTTCCATAAAAAGAAATAATTGGTGATTTATACTTTAAGACCCAAAAGGGTAAAAATGCAGTGATTCAGTTATTAAGAAGGCAGATTTACCATAACCAATACTAGCCTTACCATCACTCCAGGACGACATCATTATTGCTAAACTGGATTTACCCCAGGTCTTATTTGACTGCAAATGAGACTTGAGAGGTGCAACAAAGAGGGAAATGTATAGGTGATTAAAGGTGACGTATCATGAAAATCTAACTTTTCCAGGTTTTAAGAGCTATAATCAGGTCCCCGGTGCATCTACCAACCTAGGAAACGTGAGTATAACCCAGTAACCGTTTTAGAAGCCTTTTTCGCAAGCCGTCCGTATGATCTGATTTCTCCCCTTTGGTATGGCAAAGTGGATCTCATTATAATATCACTGCACCTTAATCTGTAAGTACCCATGGTGCTATCATTATTTTGATTTTGTAAGCTTACAACAGTGTACCAGCTCTAGAATGCCAGGCGCAAGTTTGAGCAAAATGACGCCAACTGGTCCTTGATTTAACACAGAACACTGTTTAGAGTCCCAGCCCGAGGAGACAAGAGATATGAAATTATTGATTTATTTACTTCTGTATTGCCGCTGCCACACAGATCCTAAAACCTTCTGAACCTTAACCCCAAAATTTGTTTTTTTTGTAACTTTTGTAACTTTGGAGTTTTTAAGCGCAGAATCCCAGTGCAGATGAGGGCTTAGTTTAGCACTCACACAGCTGCTTGACAGCTGCTTTCTGTCCATGTGCTTCGTGTAGACATGTGCTCTCTGAAAACCTATATCAGAAGTTTCAGCTCATATGTGGTTGCAAAACCCATGATTTCCTTTCGATATAAACATGATCATCAGAACCGAAACAGATGTTTTAGCGGGTCAGTATAGCAATGATGCAGCCTCTATTCTGGAAAAGGGGGGGGGGCAGAGCAGCTCATTTGCATTTAAAGAGACGGCACGCAAAAAACAGCATTTCTGCTTTCCCACTCAAAATAGAGGCATTTTCATGAAATGTTATAATAAATGATCTGTGAGGACTTTGAGCTGAAAGCTTGCTAGACACATTCTAGGGACACCATAGACTTATATTACGTGATATAAAAAGGGGCAAAATAAGTCACCTTTAATGACTAAAAATGGTCAGTCTGTTCCTCCATACAAAGCATCGTATGCCTTCAGAGGATTGGAATAATAGAGGACTTACTGACTGCTTATTGACTTGTAACATTTTTTACTCCTTCGGTGCTCGAAGAGTAAGGAACCTTTCAGTTTCCATAGATATAGAAAAATATATCTTTCTCTGTGTTTCCCCACAAAGAAAGACTGTTAGTATTTCAAAAACAGTTATTGCTTGTTGTTGGTTGCACACAGGGGAAAGAGTGTCTCAAGTACCTTGGACAGGGGACAGAAAGTCAACCGAAACTAACCCGAAAGCAATAACAAAATGAGATACTCGTGCACCAGGTGAACGTTTTTTCACAATCACATCAAACCGCAGCAGTACATTTCTACACGCAATCTCGCGCCTCCTGAGATGCACCGATGAGTTGTATTTGTTTCCACTGATTTGGAGCAGAAATAGGAGGTGCCGGTCACAAAACCACAGAGGCGCAGGGATTTGTGGAGGTCTTGGAGCTTTACTATATGAGTTTACTGGCGAATACCGTAAGCGGGTTCATTTTTATTAATGGTTAAAAAAGAACAAACCCAAAACCTATGAATGATCCGACAATTGTCAAATTTTGGGACGACGTGGACCTTGCTGTGTAGTGTTTAGTCAGTGTTTTGTAATTACACAGAGAGTCCAAAAATCTGTACTTCAATTACAAATGCACAAACATGCTTCTGACGGTGTTGAGAGGAGACCATTCCCTACATTTGTTCGACTCTGTCTCTCTTCAGCCCTGTGGCAGTGCACCATAGACAGGCGTTCATCCTCAGAGTCGCTCGAAATCACAGTCCTCCGCACTGCAGCCACGCTTCTCACTGAGGTAACCGGATTTAACAAAAGCTTGCTTTTTCTACAGGGCAGCACTGGGTTGCCTGATTTTTTAAAACATTTTAAGGAAACCACTGTATTTAAAAAAAAATGTTTCCCGCAGGGAATGCTTTATTTCTACTTTAATCCACCGCTGTATTTTCTTTGAAAACAAAGAAAAGTGCACAGAGCATGTTTATAATTACTTGACCTGCTGTGCTAATATGTAGCAGCTGCCTTTTGTCAGCTCCTTTCAAAGCCGCGGCTGTGCATACTTCTGTGTTTACATGATGTCACCAATGGTCAGGATGGGAGCTTTCATAAAATTCTTGTAATTATGAGTTTGATAGAAATACATACTTATTGCAATATGTGGACCGAACTTGAACGAAGCAAAACTCGCGTCAGAAGGGGGCCTTTGTGTCGCCTGATAGTGGCCAAGCTTATTTATAAAGCCTTAACTTGACAATAACCAATTCAAAACAGCTTTCTTTAGCTTGGATACATGAGACTCTTACCGTGTGTGTGTTGACTTCCAACTTATAATGCAGTTTGTTTGCATTTGTATTCCAAACTTCTTTTTCTAATGCTTTGTATGCTCGTTTTTTCGATTCTATTTTTGCATTTACCTCCATAGTAATGCTGCGCATGTTTTCCTCTTCCTGTTTCCCCTGCAGCTGCATCCAGCTTGATGCGTGTTATCGTTGGGATCAGGGCGGCGGTTCTTTAGTGAGCGACATCAGCGTCATCCGTCTTTAGCTCCATTCCCGTGGCTCACACTCAGCAGTTTCACAGACGCCATAGTGCCTTCTGGAAAGTATTCATCCCCGCCGCTTTGTTTCTGCACGCCAGCACGTTCCAGCCATTAGAGATAAGCACGGGTTCACAGACTGAGTCTGAATCTCTCCTTGTGTAATGTTTTTTTTAAAGAGCACATTTATGCATGTTTTTCCTGAAAATATATTTTCTCTCACATTGAGTAACAATAGTTGTGCATCTTTTGTTTTGCCAACAATGCATATAATCCATATAACATACATCCTTGGAACATGGGACCAAGAGTTTCAGGTGTAATGCTTCTTTTTTGCAGTGCATACAGTATATCCAGATTTAATTTTCAGCATCACTTGTGGGAGTGTAAACAACTATATTTTCACTTGAGGCAAGAAGAAGAAACATGAAAGTAGGTGAAATCTTGAGGCAAGCTCTGAAAACAGAGGTTGAAAGTCCCAAAGGCCTATGGACAGGGATAGATTTTGTGGTTCATTGTTGTACTGTTACCTCCATCTGGGTGGCAGCAGGAGTACTTTCTCCACATTCAGCAGTTTTCACACCCCTGCAGTGAAATCAATCATTCAAACTGTTCCGAAAAAATGAAGTTCAGTGTCCCAGTTTTCCACACTTCCTACAGAAATGACCGGCATGAACAGCTTGCGGAGAGCAGACGGGTCGATCGGCTTATCATTTGGGGCATTATATGCACAAATTTGCCAAATATTAGTAGAACAATCTATTCACGCATTGTGTTTCTGTCATCCCATTTTCTAATTGAATGGTTTTATGCATTTGCATCATTGAATTAAAACCACACCATTTCTAATAGTTTATTGTGCATCCTTCCTGAGAAATGCTGCTGATGAAGCACACAAATGCATATCATCTGTCAGAACAAATGTATTAGCATGGCATGTCTGATGATTAGTTGCCACAACAATCCTTTTTATTAATACTATCGATCATAATTTTTTTTTTTTTTTTTTTTTTTTAAGGAGTATTAATAAATAAACCACATGTTTATGGAATAGCAAAGCAGGAGAGGTTTATGCTTCTGACCTTTCTAGGCTTAGAGTAGAATAACAAACCAAGCGACTTCAAAGCATCCTTACGCACGTCGACCAAACCTAGAAGCTTGTCACCACCATCCGGCTCCGAGCATAGAAGACGGGGATGGAGACTCTTGCACTGTAACTCACTTCTCTTTCATATTCTCCAGAAGCCTTGCATGCTTGTTAAACGCTAAACCACACACCCACAACGCACTACACACATACAGGCTCTGAAGGAGAAATTAACCCCATCTGAGCCGCATCAGTAATATGTGTACAGTGTTAGTTCTGTGTGAAGCTGAGTCCAACGGCAGATCTGCATTCACACAATCATTCAAGCTTTCATTCCTTAATATACATGCACATAAAAAAAAAAAGGTTATAAGCACGTTTTAAAAACACTCCTTACAAAACCCAAATAACTATTTTCCATCTGTCATTAAAAAATAAATAAATAAATAAATCTCCTTTGTGCTCTATCAGTGAATGCGTCATTTGGATAAAACAAACATATATGGAAAATAAAAGGTCTAGCACTTTGTCTTTATTCCTACATGGTAAGACATTAGTGTCCAGTCCCCTTTCTCGGAGTTGAAGATAGATCTACAAGACCCACCTCTATGCCTGTGTTAGTATAGTTTTATATTTTAGTTAGCAGAATGCAGCTTTTAAGCTGTTTAAGACTTGAGTTGTCCCACCGGTTTTTATCTTCAGCTGAAAACCACAAAGAAACGTTTCCATACCTGTAAAACTGATAAATAAACATTAACTGAAATAAATATTAAACACTTTTAAAAAATAATACAATTTTATTTCAAGCTGCCAAGCAAATCATTCTAATTCTCTAATCATTGAAAATAACTAAAATAAACAAAATTACCTATATATATATATATATATATATATATATGTATGTATATATATATGTGTATATATATGTGTATATATATATATATATATATATATATATATATATATATATATATATTGTTTATTTGTGTTTATTTTAGTTATTTTCTAAAATATATAAACTAAATGAAAAAATAAAAACTACTAAAACCTTAGCTAAAAACTAAATATGAACAAAAAAAATAAATAAAATAAAATAAAAACTAAAATATAATAGTACTTCTATAAGTATTAATAAGTAATAGTACAATATACCATTAATTTTTTTTTTTTTTTTTAATTTTCAACAACCTAAAACCACAAAGACATTTTCATTACCAGTAACTAGAAATATACATTAACTGAAATGAAATATTACAATTTAGGCAATAATTCTAAATAAACAAAAAAAAATAATAACTATAGCTATATAAAAGAAAAAATATATAAAATTTCGAATTCTAAATATTAACAAAAAATATAACAGTACTTCAATACTAAAATAATGTCTTCTCTCTTTATATAGACAAATCTCTTTATATTGTTTTAGGTCAACCCTGTTATAATGATTTTTGCACGGCAAATAACATCAGAAATGGTATCTGTAGCAACTGTTCAGCATTACGTTACTACAATCCTCCTGCTCAATGTCAAACTGTAAGATTTTCAACCCCGCTCTGAAGGAATCATTTCATCCAAACTTCCTCAAAATAATAAATGGAGCTTAAGATGACGCGGTGCAGCTCAACACTGCGGCGAAAGCGAAGTTCATGTTGTCGTGGTCCATTGAACGACGTGGAATCATCCTGATCTGAAGCAGACGGACTGTTGGTTGCTGAACAGAAATACAGACTCAGAAAGAGGCGGTAGATACAGCCAAAAGAGCATTTCATTGATTTTATTGGCATTTAAAATCTCATATAGTTTTGGTTTCTTTACACAGGCAGACAGGATCTGATCGTCTGGAGTTGTCTGGGACGCCTCTGAGGTCTCGTGGTACAAAAACTCACTGGAACATAGGTTTCTGCTCAGCTGCTCCGACCACTTTACGCGATGAAGAGATTAAATATGATATACTGTATACTACTGTCCTTTCTCTCCATTTAGAAAACCAATAATTGCTTAGGGCATGTTTTCTTGTGCGCTGACTTGTACATCAATGACAGAACCGCTTTCTCCATAATATAGTGAAACCCAGAGGACATACACAAGGTAAAACAACTTAACATCAAACTAAGCAATGCAAAACCCCGCCTCCATCAATCCTCTAGCGCTGACGCCAGTCCTGCCCCTGAGTGTATAGATGGGGTTTGTGGGTAATTTCCATGAGATGAGAACGTGTTTGTGTGAGCTGCAGGAGACGGTCGGCCGACGTCCGAGAGCGGTCACATGGCCAGCAGCAGCACCCGAGGGTCCTCCAGCACCACAGACTTGATCTTTCTGAGGGAAGGTCACGGCCTCTCTCTGCCGGCCGATCAAGCTGGGGTCAGACGGGCCAGGAGCCACATACATCATGGGCCGGATCTCCACCTGAACACGCCAGAGAACAGAAGTAGCTTCACTGACACACACTTTCACAGCGTGGCACTTCTCCTTTCATTTCTCCCTGTGCCTTTGTTAAAAGTGCTACAAAGCATGAACCAAACCAAATCCACAAACGATACAAGACTGTTGAAGTTGGGGTTGGCTGTGACTACAAAATGACAACAATCCCTTGAAACACTGCAAATGTCAATCAGATTCATTACAAACAATGGTGAAATATAAATACAGATCTGTAGAAACCCTATATTTTAAGTTTACTGCAAAACACAAAAAAAAAAAAAAAAACACAAAAAAAAAAAAAACACTCACGCGCACACACACACACAGATGTTGCTCGTTAATATGTTGCTCGTTAATCACACACCAGACACACACACAGAGAGACACAGAGACACAGAGACATACACACACACGCACACACACACACACACAGAAGCACACGCACATACACACACACACACACACACACACACACACACACACACACACACATACAGAGACACACATAGACATACACGCACACACACAGAGACACACACACGCAGAGACACAAACACACACACACACACACACACACACACACAGACACACACACACACACACACACACACACACACACGCACAACACACATGCACACACACGCACACACACACACACACACACACACACACACACACCCCACAACACACCACAACACAACACACACACACACACAGACACACACACACACACACAGACACACACACACAGGACCCCACACACACACAGACCACACACAGACACACACACACACACACACAGACACACACACAGACACACACACAACACACACAGCCACAGACACAGACACACACAGACACACAGACACAACACACACACATATAGGAGTGGAGGGGCAGACCCCAGGCTACGATGTTTTATTTATTTCCGAATAAAAATAAAAAAAAGGTAACTGTGACTTTTTAAATGTTTTTTCCTTGTAATTTCTAGTTAAAAACTACCATTTCTAACTTTTCTTTTCTCAGAATTGCAAATACGAGATATAAACTCACAGTTCATACATTTTTAAAAAAAATAATAATTGCAAGTTAATGTAAAAAAAAAAAAAAACAGAATTGCAAGATGTAAACTTGCGACTATGAGACAAACTTGCAATCCTAAGAAAAAAAGAAGTCAGAGTTATAAGAAATAAACTTGCAGTTATGAGAAAAAAGTCCCAAGAGTCAGATAAAAATGTCACAGTTCTCTTCTTTTTTTTTTTTTTTCATTGAGATTCTAAACTTCCTCAGTGGCTGAAGTAAAGAAATGGCTACTGATTCTCTCGCGCCTCCTCTCTTATCTCTGATTGGTGGAGACTGCTTTGAGAATCAGGTATTTTCATATCATATGTATTTTTTCCTAAACAAATTCAGTTAAACGTGATTATTTAAAAAAATAAGTTTGAATACCAAAGCGCATACATGATGAATTCACAACCCGAGAGCTCAAACACTAGGTCTGTCTTTAACAGCTTGTAAGTTATTATCATTATTAAAATTATCCCTGTGGAGAAAATGAATGGGTTTTGACTTCCTGAAGCGACTGGTGACTCTACTGCTGTACGACACAGAGGACACTTAAAGCGTTGACGTCTGACCTTCCCAGCGATGGCCACACCGGTCAGTCAAAGATGCCGTGCATGCCCAGGATGGCCGACTGGCGGCGGGTTGATGATGGGAGTGCCGAACATGGAAGCCGAACACCTCCTCGTTGCTGGATGGTGAAGGTGCCGCCGTCCATGTCCTCCACAGCCAGCTCGGTGTCTTACGAGCCTACAATAAAAAAAACAGATTCAGAAAGAGGCCAGACTTTGGAAAAAAACAGCCACGATCTAACATTTAGAAGAAAAACACCCTTCTTTCTCTTCTCTAGTTCGCTTCCTAATCGTCATCTCATAAACCTGGTACTGTACATTATGAGTACTGCTGAATTAACTGTGATCTTTGGATGAAAGTGTTCGTTCCATGCATAACTGTGAAACATGCTTAAAACAGCATCAGAGGAATAAAAACATGCATCGTTTTTCAGAAATTACACGGTTTGATTTCCCCTTCTCTTGACATCAGTTTTACCAGTGATACCGCTGTTTTTTTAGGTCAGCGTCATATTTAGCTAAATAAAAGATTTCTGGTCAGTTCGCTCCATTTGCAGCTGAATAAGCGTGTCTTCAGACAGCAGCTCGCTCGCTCCACCTTCTCTCTCCCAGCTCGTTAATCGTTTTCTCGATGTCGGCGAAGTTCATTCCCTCCACGCCTCGGATCACGGGAACCACGAGCCCCTGACAGACGACAGAGACACGACGTCCACACACATCGGCTCAGGGAATGACCCTGAACACAGAACAGCTGACCTTCATGAAGCTGCTCTACACAGAAAGCACATCTGCTTATTAATACAGCGGCGATAACTGTACTGTCATTATCAGACTGAGAATTAGAGAATAACACAATATCTGCTGTCTTTTCACTGCCATGGAAATAATGTCATCCAGTATTAAGCAGGATTTTGTGTTAATGCTCTTGAAAGAAGTGTCTTCTGCTCACCGAGGCTACTTCAATGTGATCAAAAACACAGAAAAATTGTGAAATATTATTATAATTTAAAAACAGCTGATTTCTATGTGAATATGTGTTAAACTGTAATTTATTTCTGTGATGCACAGCTGTATTTTCAGCATCATTACTCCAGTCTTCAGTGTCACATGATCTTCAGAAATCATTCTAATATGATGATTTGCTGCTCAAGAAACGTTTCTGATTATTATCAATGTTGAAAACATTATTTTTGTGGAAACTGTGATACATTTTATTTGTCAGGATTCTTAGTAGTGGTCGACTGATATATCGGCCAATATTTGGCATTTTTCAAATATCGGCCGATAAGTTTTTCTGCTTGGCCAATGTGTTTGAGGCGGACTTTTTATTTTGACGGCACTGAGAACAGCAGCATCTCTTCCTCTTGTTCTCTGTCGTTAGTTAACAGTTCTGTCTGATAATCAGACAGAACAGTTAAAGGAATTCATGTATACAAAAAGTATTATAACGATTGCTTTTATATTGTTAGTAACAGAAAGGCAAACATTATAACACTCTTTCTCATTTGTCAGTCAGCATTTAAAAAAATACACATTTAAATCATTTAAACAAATCTTTTGAATGGCCAATGAACATTTTATTTCACAAACCTTGCAAACTTGGTCGAATCCAGATCTTGTGAAGTGTGTGTGTGTATCCAACATGATCGCTTGTTCTCAGTGTGACGGTCGGTCCGTAGTGATTGAATGCTTTAGACTTTAAACTCGTGATTTCAAATTATGCTGTGCTTTATGCATTTGCACACTGTAATATTCATGTAATTTCCACTGTGTGCTGTATGCAAAATGAGTGTTACCTTGCTTTATTTGAAAAATATGATTCCCAATGCACACAAACTTCCCAGAATACTGAGTTGCCCTGTTGGTTACGGTGTTTACTCCTTTTTTAATAATTTTTTATAAAATATTTTTTTATTTGTTGAAAAATACTTTGTCATCTAAAGAATAAGTATGTTTATTTTATATACATTTATTTTTTAATCAATTTTCAAATGATTTCAAATTTCTTAAATATTAATAATATATATATAGGCTTTATATTGGCATCGGCTGTCAAAAAACAATATCGGTCGACCACTAATTCATAGATGAATAGAAAGTATTTTCAACAGCATTTATAGTATGAAACAGAAAACTTTTTGTTAATTATTATAAATGTCTTTACTGTCACTTTTTATCAATTTAATGCATCCAAGATGAATAAAAAGCTTTAATTTCTGCATATTAAGAGGAATAAGTGTGGTGTGCTCTACCTTCGGTGTTGTTGCGACTGCCACACTGATATCCACATTACCCCGATACACGATCTCTTTGTTTGTGTCATCACGACTGTACAGATAAAAAAACAACAAATAACAAGTAATAGCTTTCAAATGTATGTGAGAGTCGCTCTCTGTAAGGGTCATTTGATTAATTACTTGAAAACCACCAGAAAAATTCACAAATCCTATCGTGACCAGTGTCAAGCTTTTATCACCACTGACATACTATTTGCTTTTTATTATTTTAATTATTTTTATTTTCTATGTTTTTTCTAGTCTTGTTTTTGAATTTTAAAGTTTTAGTCATTTTGTTGTGTTTTTGTCATTTTTATTAGTTTTTTTTGTTTTTTTGGGTTATATTTCATTTTCATAATTTGAATTCATTTTTTATTTTTATTTTAGTAACTAGCTGAAATAAAAATAAGTTGAATCATTTATTTCAGGTGAGGTTTATTTTATTTCCAAGGCGAAATAAAGCATAAACAAGCTTTTGACTCTAAAGGCCCGCTCTACCCAGCGAACCTATATCTTCTGTCAGGATGGATTCTGATTGGCCTGTCAATTTTTTTTACATTCATCAGCTGGAAAAACGAAAAAAAATCGTTATCGAAATGAATTCTTTGGCTTTATCGCTAACAGTTGTGGTGTGGACTCTGCTGTTCTTTAACACTGAAACGACTTTTCCGAACTGTATCTTTTATAGTTATCTTTATAGTTCTCGCGCTGGTTGTGTGAACGTGGCCTTAATGGGTACAGCAGGGCCCGCTGGTCTATTTTTGTAGTGTTCGGTCAGACACGACCACCGACAGGTACATGCAAGTCTCCCAAGAAGAACATGAGCCAGTGAGACTCTGGGCAAATATAGACACCCACTGGGCGATGAAACCGTGTTAACGTGGCCTGTCTATGTAGGCCAAGCCAATGAGGTTGGGAAGAAGGAGAGGCGGGGGGGCGAGACAGAAAGCTAATCTGTAAAACGTGTTCTTTAGAATCGAACAGACGACCAACATAACCCACACACGCTTAATGCAGTGGTGAGATGCTGAGGCTGAACTGTTGTGTGGGTGGTGTGTGTGGGGTGTGTGGTGTGTGTGTGTGTGTGTGTGTGTGTGTGTGTGTGTGTGAGAACGTAACAGCGTTCAACGTCAGGTGGTCTGTCAACGCGTAGGCAGTGCTTTCACAAACGCAGACATGAAGCCCAGTTTGATGCGTTTTCGTCAGGAAGCATCTTATACTGTGTCCTCATCTGTTGTGGTTGCTGTCATGGAGGGATACAGCGAAACAGAAAGCAGACGTTAGCAGAAAATGTTACGCGTGCTCTTTATTATTAATGAGGCATTATGGAGATTTACAGCGAGCTTTAAGCATTATAACAGCAGTACATGTGACTGCTGCACCTGTTTCTGAAATCATGTTTGTTGTGTGAGAAACAGACTGAAATTGAAGTTATTTACACACACCCAGCACACAAAAAGATGACTTTAAAAGGCCTAGAGTACAGGGCATTTATTCTGATGCGATATTTTACGTCTCCGCGTGTTGGGAGGGACTCCGACATGGTAACCATGAACTGTTTAAAATTACATTAATATTCAGGATATGATGGATGTAAATGCACTGCTCTATGAAGTGAGACAATTTTCCACAGTGTGCACTAGCTCGATATTAATCCTCTATCAATGGTTTTAGAAAGAAACATTCTAAAGGGAATATCAGTTAGTTGTTCTCTTATTTATTTGTCAACAGCAATACCGCTTCGAATTATGATATTAGATTGGACTAACGGACGCAATCGTTTTCCTTTTCAAAAACATTGAGAAGTATATTTATAGTTTTAATTGTTATTTTTTCTTCATATATTTTGTCAAACAGCCTCAAATGGCAAAGCCTGACTTTATATGATCAGAATATTCTGAATACAATCATCCATTTTTTCTCATACAACAGGTTTTTATTAATTTAAATCGGCCGGTATGACCACAAAAATAACCCATTCCTAATTCGATTTTTATTTTAGTTAATCCCTGGAAAAAACTCTTCAGGCAACTTGAATCTAAACGCCTCGGTCCTTGAGCGTTCGGTGGCTATTTTAGGTGCGTCTCCTGACTGCAAACACTGATGGCGGATGTTGTGGACAGCAGTCTGGCCAGGTTTGCAGTGAAAAGGGCCCGAGGACTTGTAATCTCTCTATATATTCCTGGCTCTATAACACCGTTATCCTCTCCGGTTTGCTTCCGCTACCAGGAATTAGGAAGACGTCCCAAGGGGACGCGCTCTCAGAGAAAGGAGACGAAAACGTGATAAAAATTCTTCACTTTCCAGAGCCTGTCAAAATCGGTGGCCTGCTCATAATAGCCCATAACGTTCCGGGCGTCTCGCACGCTCCCCTCCGCCAGCGCGCGTCTCGAGGGACACGAGGCAGATGCCTCGCGGGCACGCAGACGAGCGCGGCTCCTCACGAATCCAGACCGGCAGGAGTATTCTTCCTCGATCCCATCAAGTGCCAACGAGATTAGCGGGCAGGAATCAACGGAACCACCGAGCAAGCTGAAAGCTTAATACGGCGCCATTTGCGTGGGTAGAACATCCTCAAAAGTGTTCCTCTTCAGGGGTTAGCGAGGGAGGTTGTGGACATTAAGGTTTCCTTGTCAAGTATAATATAAAACCCATTTGCCCTTCTTATCTTTGTTTGACCAAATTAGCGACATCAAACTCGTACAGTTCAGGCGCTTTAAGTGGGGAACTCAGTGTTGCAGAAGAAATCTGCTTCCTGTAGACCGATTTCCAAATCTAATACCATTTGGATGGGGCATTGCGGAGCTTTAATTCAGAGTTTGGCCAATAAGCAAAATTTTCACCTTCCTATGTGTCTCTAAACTGCACACTGTAGCAGCCGACGTTTACACACGTCACCTGAATTGGTGTTTTTCAGTGCGTTGCAAGTATATTATAATGAAATTCAAGTTAGTATGCATATGTAACTGTTACCATCTTTTTTTTGTCTACATGCATTGATTGTGTAGCAGACTATCTAGACCAGAAGAAGCTCAACAGTTATCAATATCATGGTCACGTAGGGCTGGACTGAAAGATATACGATTCCTCGATTTTAATTTTGATGAAACAAAATGTTTGATGTTTTTCAGTTAGATGCAAAACACAAAACTAAAAGTCACTTAAACATTATTGTAGCACGCAGCCATCCAAATAAATCGCCTGGAAGCTTTGGTGCCGCATCTTCTTCTTTACTACTACTTGCATGCACCAAATAAACATGAAACATCACGGGGTTGGGGTTGAAAGAACACAATAACGTACTGAAAGAACATACTGTCTCGTGTAATCGTGATCGGGAGTCACCGCCGAAAGACGTCAAGAAAACCGTGATTCGTGATCAATGACATCAGAAACATCACACTTTAATCATCGGGAATTAGACATTCAGTGTCCATAAATATCGCATTAGGCTCAGATAGAAAAAATAACATCTAAACGTAGGGGCATTTTAATAAATAATATGCAATATATTACATATTATATTTTTACTAAATTTTATTAAATTTTTTACCCTAAATGTGTTAACTGTTATACGATATTTACTAGTCGCAAAAAGTCCATAATGATATACCGCGTGGTTTAAATTTTTTCCATATTTGTCTACAAACGTAACTGGAGTGACACCACGACCCTAAAGGATATTACAATGATATTACAATCACCAATGTAACAATTAATTACAAAAATGTATTAAAATGCAACAACTTATATCATAGATTTTTATTATTAAAACTGCCATAAGTGCAATTTAAAATGTGTGTTAACAAATCAATTTAATATAGTCATGTACCGTAGTTATTTGATATTTTACGCTCTTTATAGTTTTGGATATCCAATAAACCAGAAATTGAAATGAATCGGCAGGCTATGGAATGGAAATCAAACTAGTGAAATGTGTCTCGCTACAGAGCCCTAGTGTCATGTTTTATTTATCCCCAGACGTTTGTTTGTATTTTAAAAGTGAATCACTTGTTTTCCTGAAATGTAGAAAATCCTAATAAAAAAAAAATGAGTAGGTGAGCACCAACCTTTGACTGGTAAGTGTATTAAAAAACATTTAATAAAAGAACCGATGACTGTATAATCTTGTTGGTTTGCTGTTACAGACCTCATATCGACTTGTCATTGAAGGTTGTCCAGCATGGCACACGGTGTTCTGCGCTTCTTCAGCCGCTGAGCGATTCTGAGTCTCATGCGGTTCATCGTTCACCTGCAACAAAAACCACAAAGTGGGCTGAGCAGGTACGGGAACGCTGGGCCTCGGCAGAATTTGTGCTAATTTTTAATAAAATTTCATGCAATAAGCACTGGTTACATATAGAAGACTATTTCAATGCCACTTCTTATTTGGGCCATCGAGTTTCGTAAAAGAGCACCAGATTGTGTGATTGGGTGTCCACAGGATTCAACAATTAAGCCATCACTCAAAAAATGTCCAAAATGGCATTAACCTGTTGCACATATACACTGACATTGCTTGCATATACACATGCCATGGCATCTCATTGTGGACAAATTATTATTTTTCATGATTGTGTACCGTTAAGTTCATGACTAATTTCAGTACATACGTTTAAATAGAAATTTTGATAAAACACACTCCAAGACAGGCAAATAACAGGGGGTGGGTCATGCATAAACGATCCATCTAAAATAACCCACTTAAAAACTATGAATCAAACATGCTGCTGAAAAACAGGTCACATACCTGCGAAGTGCTTGCCTTGCATTATTACACCTTTAAACTTAAGTGCTCACTTAACGCTTGCTAATATAGACATATTTGTGAAGAAATCTACTGAATCATTAGGCAGTGCAGGACCAATGGCTACAAACTCAATCATCTTTAACAGATTTCTTCAAATAAAATGTATTTTTTTATTATGGGTATTATATTTGAAATGATATAGTGTTCCTGTGGCTCAGTGGTACAGCATTGCGTTGGCAGCGCAAAAGGTTGTGGGTTCGACTTCCTAGCACATGGTTAGGTAAAAAATGTTTTAGGGTCTGCAGTAAATGCATAAATGTAATGTAAAATGTAAGTATGGCGTGTGATGGCCGTGGTGTGTGACTCCGTGGGTGTGTGCTGAAGCCCCAGCGAGTGTGGTCCTGGTATTCCCTAAATTATGAGGACAAAAGTCCCACAAGGATAGTAAATACCGTAGATTTTTGTCCTTGGGGTCATTGTATTTTGGGTATATGAGGAAAAACAGCTTATAAATCACACAGAATGAAGTGCTTTGAAAATCTAAAAATGCTGTAGTTTCATGAGAGGGGTTGGGTTAGGGAAAGTGTTCATGTTATACTATTCAATGACAACACACCAAATAATTAAATCAAATGAGCAGACCACGAGGTTTGATTATTATCTAAATAAATGACTGGAAATGGCTAAAAAGGCATTATTTTAAAGCTCTCTAAAGCTGTTTCTAGTTTTTTTTATACCGTCCAGTGTTGTGTATTTTCTCAATCTTGTTTGGTCCGATAGTTTTGCGAAGTTGCTGCCTGCATAAAGTACTAAAATGATACTAAATTAATTGGAACTAATCTGACTTGTCCCTGGAATTAAACTAACATTTAAGTGACAAACAGATCAATATGAAACTAAAAAAATAACAATAATGCTTGCTTAAAGTTTAAAAGTGCTAAGAGCTGCATGTTGCATCGCGTCAGCGTTTTCTCAAACGTGGGGTGTGTGATACATGTTGTGAAGTAGTATGCAGCACGTTCAGCGGTGTGACCTGCACAGGTGTCGATGCAGACAGCAGGTGTGTGAGTCTCACCCTGTGCTCTGAATCGGGCGGCTTTGGCTCCGGCGTCAGGGTCAGCAGCAGCAGCAGCAGGAGCTGCAGTGGGTTTGATGGCTGAAAACTACAACACAGACACAGTTAATATCACAACTACACACATCTCAAGCTTCTACTGAATGTCCAGCACCATCTATGATGAGATTTCTCCTGACCCTGGTTTGGCTGGATGGGCTGGGCCGGCACTGGGGGCACAGGGGGCATGCTGGTGGGGATGGGTCCTCCGACAGGAAGCGCAGCAGCAGTCAGAGGAGGGCAGGAGGGGGAGGAGTCTCGGCTGCAGGAGGAGGAGCTTGCTGCTGTCGTCTTAGCAGCTCCAGCTCTGAAACCCACAGTCAGAGCTGAAACCACGCAGCCACAGCAGCACTCGTTTATAATAATAACCACTTCCTAGCACGGAAAGGGGGGACCAGGCCGCTATATTTCTGGATGTGGTTATGATGAAGACGGACATTTTAAATGGGGGGGTTTTCTTCAGCTAATAGCTTTAATTTACTTTTACATTTAATTGTTGCAATACTCCCATGCTTCCAATCTTAACGTGTTCTTGGACCATCAGTATTACATGTTGTATTATTTTCCCCTTATAAAGGTTTCAAAAGTTAGTTTAGTTGTTTACAAGTAAGGTTTCCTTGGCTTTTATAAGTTTATTCAGTTATATTAGGATGTGACTTTTAACTTTTAACTGATTGTAATGAATATAATATGAGATGCATTTTGTCCAGACATGCTTTAAAGTGCACCTATTAAAGTGCCCTATTTTTGCCCCTATTTACAAGATGTAGTATTGGTGTTGGTGTGTCAATCCAGAATGTGTCTGCGAAGCTTCAGCTCAAAATACCCCACAGATCATTTTTAATAACATGGAAAAATAATCATTTTTATGGGGGGCGCATCTAATTAAAGAGCGTTTGTTGTGATACTCACTTTAAATGCAAATGAGCTGCATATTCCCACCCCTCTCCTTCAAGAAGAGGGCGTGGCATATACATCTCTGATCTGCACTTACAGTAGAAGCAACATGACTGAGCGAGAGAACCGGTGTTCAGCTGTACATGTTTGAACCAGGGGCACACAGATGAAGGAGAAATAAAATACGGTTCAAACGTTAGCTAAGCACTGTAACGACATAACCTTCAAAAATAAAAAGAAATCCACTGCATCCTCAGTGGCTCAGATGTTGGGAGAAAGTTAGACCTTTATGTTTCGTCTTACATCCAAACACAGAAAACTTGACGTTACAGCTACAACCAAACCCAACTCGCTGAGTGCGAAACTATGGTAATGCAGGACTGTCAGTCACGCTGTGCTGGGGCGGGGCCTAAACAATGCGACATCAAAACGCAGGTCTAATGAGACTGATTTGGTTTAATAGGGATTAAAAAATAAGAGTTTGTGGATTTTTTTCATCATTGGCTAGGGTGGTTTTTTGTTCACACATTTATGTCCAACACACATGTAATTTTGCATAACGGGTGCACTTTAATAGATATAATCAAAAAGAAACACGGCTGACCTCCTTTCTTGGAGTTTCGAACAGAGGAGTGTCCTCCTTCCACTTTCCCCTACCATCAGGAACCAGCAGCTCCTCGATGACTCCAGCAGCTGGAGAGGGAACCTGCACTGACGTCTGCAGCACAGACACACCTCACCTTAACTCAACACTACACACACACACACACATGACAGAGACCTAACGCCAAACAAACACGCAGAGAGATTTCTGTGACGGCTAACTACTTGGTCTGATTAAACTGCACACATTTTCAAATCGAGCCTCTGCTCCTCAAACTAAACTCAAAGGTCTTTATAGCCCGTGAGGTTCAACAACAACGCTCGAGCGGTCGGGATGCTCTTAAGCAGGCTCCAAACAAAAAAAAAATCGAGTAGTAAGGCGCCATTGGCTCCCTATAAGAAAAAAAAACTTAGGAGCCAATATAATTTTTTAGGGTGCCACAGAATAAACGTGTTTTCTTCTTTATCTTACGATTATTATTATTTATTTTCTTTACACATTTCAGAATTTCAATCAGACGTCATGTTTTGGTCTCATCTTTTTCTTGACTTTATCAGCATTTTAATCCATCTTGTAGATGACCTGGAAACTAAGGTTCACTTAAAGTGGGAACTAAATGTCTTTTCCAGCTTGAAATCTACAGTCACAAAGAATTGTTCATTACACAGAATCTGTACAGTATCATGGAGCATAAGCATCACTTGGGCTCCTCCTACTCATGACGGACATTTCAGTAAGTTGTACTGTAGGGATCTCTTATAAACTAGCCTACCTTTTGATGTTACTTCATGTTCACTATGTCCTATATTCGTAAAGAGAACGATTAAATGGTTTCACTTGCCCTTGAACTGAGGTGCTAAAGCGGACCCGCGCCTGCTGCATTAAGGAGCGCCAAAAACTGCATTGTTTGAATTTCGTTAATGAATTCGGAATAATTTGAAAGCTGGTACTTTTTATTAAAAAAGTGACAAAGCACAGAGCTTTTTTGCGATACTGGACGGCAGTCTGCACTTCAAAATAATGAAGTTCACGCATTAAAAAGAACACAGACCAAGATCTTGTTTAGAAGAAGCCATATTAGTAATTATTATAAACGAGAATTTGTTAACGATATCGCCAATATCCACACAGCTGACAGCTTTAACCTGTTCTAGTTTGTTCAAGTTGTGCTGTATTTTTCTGCACTTCTCCCTTCTTCCGTCTCCGTCATTTCTCTCTCGCTGCACAGCGGAGCTGCGTTTATCAGACTGTGTGCGTGTCAGCAGATGAGCGGCAGAGAAGAGGACTGAATTCTCTCTTTTTCCACTAAAACTTTGATGCGGCATCGACTCAGTTTAATACGTGAACATAACAAAAGATTTGATCGCAAACAATTAGGAAAAAAAGCCATTACATTCAAATGTTTAAGTTATAAGATGGTAAATATATACCCAGATAGCAATAACACTCGGGCTGATTCTGGCTGAAATGCGTCTCTGTCGGTTCAGTCTCGGCATCGGTGAGAAGATAATGGACCAGAGCCGCGCCGACTCTACAAAACACTTCTGGCTTGACAGACGGCTTTTTCCTCTATGGGCCGATCTCGGCTGAAAGCTGTTGTACACCGCGGCAGGTCCACACTCGGTGTAGTTGTGTGTATTAACCTTCGGCCCCGAGTTCGTTTTATCACAGACGGACGCTGCTAGAATGAAGCAAATCATCCGCCTGAGAAAACTTTTTTAGCGGTTAAAATCCTGAGGAGCTTTCGGCGGGTAGTCGCCAGTGGCGACCTCAGCAAAAACATCACTCGCAAATTAATATTTATGGTTGCAGTTTGGGGCCCTGTAACGTTAGAGTCATGTTCATCAGACAGGTTTCTTAACAGTTGCTGAAATAGGACACACTCCCGCTACCAAAAACCAGCCTGGAACAGAAGCCACGGTATCAAAGGTTGAACTATTTTTAACTTGACACATTTTCTTAAATAAATGCAGTGCTCAACCCTGCGCCGCTACACACAATGGCCAAACATGCAACGTATCTGACAAACAATTAAACAGTAACTGTTAGTCTCGTAAACATTCAAAACCTTCAACAGAGTGTGCTTCGTACCTATCAGTCTCACTCTCACAGACGACCTCGTCTTCAGAGACGGTGTCTCCAACAGCTAAAGAGACACAGAAGAGGGAGAATGGGGTCTAACGGGGCGAGACGTCTGTGCTGCACACCTGCTGAACTCATCTTACCTTTCTCCCACCTGACGTCTCCCTCTGTGACAGACTCCGCAAACGCCGGGGTTTTTCAACTGTAATAACTTGTCATTCCCTGCAATCACAGAAGACAGTGTGCTGTGCAACCGTAGAAAGTGTTCACCAACAGAGAGCTCTCTATAGCGTTACACCACAGGTTTCAGGAAGGTAAAACTTTTTATGATGCTGTGCAACACTTCCAGAGTCACCCAGAGTATCTCCAGACCTTATTTCAGGGCTGATACGTACTGTGAGCGGGCGTGGTCTTGAATCACATCACCTGAAAATCAACAGCACAAATCATCACAACACACTCCAGCCGGGAATCCTCCGGGAGACTTCAGTGATACTTACGGCTTTGACTCCGGGATCGAGCCGGAAATCCTCAGTGAGACTTATACTTACGGGCCGGCTCTGACGGAGACACACTGACTCGCTGATATACCTGCAGGGAAAACCAGACACAGGGACATCTCATCATGTGTGTGTGTGCGCTGTCAGAGACTGTTAAACTTTCACAGAGACACCTTGTATGTGAGCTCTCTCACAACTCACCTGATGTCGCCCGTCTTGCGAGAGCACGGTTACCCTAGATAGAAGAACGAGATGACAGCAGTCCATCAGTGAGCACTGACCAAGCAGCAAAACAAACAACAACATGTCATCTGGCTGACTTTGACGCACCCCCCCAGTCACACCTGCGATATCTGAACCTGTTTACATCAAACACACTGAAGACGCTCGGATGAAGTGCCATCAATCACCCTGACAGACGCTCGGTGAAGTCTGCATGCACTTACGTACGCGTGGATGGGAAACTATCGCTGCATGAACACCTGAGTATTTTATCTCAACTGTGAGTCACGTGATCCATCCGTGTCAAAGTCTCACAGGGTCTACAGGATCACTATTAAAGACAGGACGGAAAATGGCTCCGCTGTCTTTTTAGACGTGCTTTACAGCAGATTTAGGATTTGTCTCATATTTGACTAAGTTTGCATCATTGATTGTGTTGTTTTCCTGTTTATTACTGTTGAAGCTGCTTAGAAACAATCCCCAAAGTACAGAAACGTGAACTGACTTTTTACAGATATTTAAATAAAGTTAACCCTTTCACTGTCAACCCCCATTTTTGAACACAGACGTGAAAGTGCACTATACAAACTTAAATTATTTTAACTCAAGAACGTTTCTGCATACAGACCTAAGTTTGGACTCCTTTTAAAGAAGACAATCAGCAGATTATTGTAAGACTGGAATCAATTATACATATATAATATATATATATATATATATATAATATATATATATCATATATATATATATATATATAATATATGCATATAATAATATATATATAAAATGCACAAAATTTATAACAGGTTTTACTCTGAAATTGCTATAAAATTAAAGCCTTATGTCTAAATAAGTTGCGTTCCAAATGTGAAGTTGATATAAAAAAATTGATGTTCCCGTGAGATTTTATTTGTAGTTATACCACAAGCAGCCACCGGTGACACCAAACTACATTGCAATTTTTAATGCATTTTTCCGTCACATTTGTGACCCTGGAGCACAAAAGCAGTCTTAAGTCTCTGGGGTATATTTGAAGCAATAGCCAAAAATACATTGTATGAGTCACAATTATTGATTTCTCTTTTATGATAAAAATCATTAAAATATCAAGTAAAAATAATTTTCACAGAAGATATTTTGTAAATTTCCTACCCGTAAATATATCAAAACTTAATTTTTGATTAGTAATATGCATTGCAAAGAACTTCATTTGAAAAACTTAAAAGATGATTTTTCTCAGTATTTTAGATTTTTTTGCACCCTCAGATTCCAGATTTTCAAATAGTTGTATCTCAGACAAATATGGTCCTCCTAACAACCCATAACATCATGGAGAGATTATTTATTCAGCTTTCAGATGATGTATACATCTCAGTTTTGAAAAATTGACACTTATGACTGGTTTTGTGCTCCAGGGTCACAAATGCTTTATCTGCTAATATTACTTCAATCACCAAATATGGAATTGCGAGACTCAGACCTTTCCACTGCACTGATATATATATATATTTGTCATGATTATAATAAGTTTTGATTATAAAAGATAGTAATACATTGTGTAATTTGACACTTGACACCGCCCACTCAAAAGAATTAAAACTACCAAAACAATTAAAATAACCATTACAATGATGTATGTATGATAAAATGTGTGATAGGAGGAAAAAAGCATTGACCAATTACTGCAAATAAGAAACACACTTATTTACATATTAAAAAAAATAAAAAAATAAAATGCTGACATATTTTGAATGTGACATACAGTATGCTACTTCGGGAAGCGGTGATAATTTCAGCTGTAGCCAGTAATCTCAACTTGACCAAATTAAAGCGGATTAATTGCCCTGGCAGGTATTATGAACACTGGTGATGACGTCACTTCACACCATGATAACAGAGTGCAGGTGAAGCACAGCAGAGTCTGACGCTCTCAGGCTGTTACTACTGCAGGGAGTGACAGCTCGGTCACGTGACGCTCCTGGTTTACCTCACTCGTCCACCGTGTGCATTTAAACCTTGATGAACACACCGAATAACACAGTAAAAGCGGCTGTGACCGTCGGTGATGTGCTGTAAACGCTCTCTTCTTCTCTCTCGCGGTTCTGCTGCGAGTGTCCTGCTGCCCTTGGGCTCGCGGCCTACCGCTCACGCGCGTCACCGCGCCGCCGGTTAACGGTCTTTCGGTCAGACCGCGCGGCGCGGACGGCTCACACACACACACAAACACACACACGTACCTGTCGCAGGGCGGAGATCGAGCGCCCGAGGCTCCGGGTGAGACAGCGGGAACGGGATAACATGTCGTCTGGGTGGACCGAGCGCACTGCAGCTCTCACGGCACAGCACCGGAAACAGCGCCGCCGCGGACCGGAAGCAGCGCGGAGCAATACCATGATGAATCAGAGAGGGTGGAACGGAACGTACCATTGATTTCTCACTCGTCTTACTTCTTTACGTGTATGCATTTAGCAGACGCTTTTATCAAAAACGATCCAAAAGTGGATAACAAAAAAGCCATTCGTCAAGATGCAACAATATTTGTGATATCCTCCTGATTACAGGAGGGATACAGCTGAACCGGAAGACACACCGGTAAAATATCACATATCAGGGAGTTTCAAATCAAAATATGACCTTCTGTTATGAAGCAGGACACGAGAGGACACCAGGACTCGAAGCATGTTTATTACACGTATTAGGAGATACAACAAGAGAAATATATATATATATATTTATATTTTCATTCTATGTTGCCCAAAAAACACATTAAAATATGCAAATTAGATACAGTTTATAGATACATTGTATATAAAGGTAAAACTCGTTTGTAATGGCCATTTTACACAAATTTTATCTAAATTAAAATGGTTTTTAAAAATATCTTTCATAACATAGCTGAGAATTATCTTTATATAAAGTTTGGTATATTTTTTTTAATTGATTAGTGATTAAAACAAAAATCCCACTGTTTTTGCCTTTTTTGTCTATTCATGTCTTTTTATTATTATTATTATTATTATTATTATTATTATTTAAAAAAACAGGACTTTTTAAAGGCCTGATGTCCTCTACAGAGTGAATAGCATAACATATGAATTAAATATCATTAAATTAAATATCAATTTTATTTTTCAAATTTTTTCAAAATATTTCTTACTCTCTAAACAATGTAATTGCACAACAAAATACTAAATACACACAAAATTTTTTTTCTCTTTTTTTTTCTGGTAGTCAGGAGGATATGAAGTGCAACATTATTAATAACAACTAATTAAATCTGCCATTGCATATCACAAATATTGTTGGATCCTTGATGAATGGCTCCATCCCCCCACACACTGTTTTGGATCGTTTTATTTCTACAAGTTCTATGTGTGTGTGTCTATATATGTTTATAGATATCTACATAGTTCTATATATATGTATATATCTATATATATATATATATATATATATATATATATATATATATAATGTGAGCCCGTGCATATATTTTAATATGCAGCTAATATGATAAGACGACCACAATTAAAATTAAAATTAAAAGCCAGTCTACACTTTATAATGCTACATGTGAAATAGATGTGAACTAAGCATAGCTACTGTATGTTTTATACTATTTATCATTTCTTCTTTTTATTAATAATGCAATTTCCTATACAAAATAAAATGCAAATAGTAATAATAAAACATTGTAATGCATTGCATTTCTCACTTTCATTGCAACAGACGTGTAACGCATTTTCATAAATACTGTCCTGCCTGTTCACGTCTATGGAAGTTTATGTGGTAGAACACAAAACTTGCATCTTACTTAAACAAATGCATGACTTAAATAAGTTGGTGACATCCTTTTTTATTTCCAATATTCAATTACACTGAGATACAAAATTGTAGATTTCTTGTATTTATATATTTAAAATTCATAATAAACTTATTTAAACTGTGTGAAATATGATTTAGATATGCCGATTTTCTTTTCTGTATATGAAATTCACCAAAAGCGAAAGGTTTAATGTACAAATCACGACACGACTTTAAAATAAGGAGGTGCTTTCAGTAGTTATTGAGGGGGAGTGGTTTATATTCTACATTCGGCCTCTGATTGGCTGGTGTGTTGATGAAGGGCGGCTCTGGCCACGCCCGCTCGACTGGAGTGAGACGAGCGCGCGCCGAGCGCACACTCTCAGTCACGCGTCTCCAGAGCAACAGGTAAGCGCTCTCTGCTCTCATCACCTGCTGCAGCTTCTCTCCTGAAACTCATGCTTTTACTGCCTGAACCGAGAAATATTATGCTATGTGGACTATGTAATTCTTCATTATAATACTAATATGAAATGACAAGACATTGTATAATGAAATGACAAGACATTGTATAATGTGAACATTTATTCAAAGTATGAAATAAGTGCGATGTTATAAAGTGAACATTTACGGTATCAATATATATATATATATATATGCGATATATATTATATATATATTGCTTCTGTGTTGTTAACACTTCTTCTTTTATCTTTTGAAATCTTATGTATAATTTTTCTGTTTGTATTCATAACATGAAACAGCTCAAAAAAGTATTATTTTCATATATATAATAAACAGAACACTGAGTGAATGTGTTTTTGAATATGAAATTTGTTTGTGCACCACCTACCTTGCATATTTTTTTGGATAAGAGTGTAATACTGTTTAGAATAATTTAGGACTGTAAATATGAGGGCTTAATGCAGCATTATCTTTTTTTTTTTTTTTTTTTTTTACAGAGTATTACAGATCACCAGTTTCCGAGGCTCATAATTGTGTACGGAAAGTCCAGCGACTGCAGCCTGTGAAAACCATGAACCTGAGCCCGTCTGAACACAGCTGCACAAGCAGCGAAGGCTGCATGGAAGACAGCAAAGCCGACACTTGCTCCCCTGTTACCGCAGAAGCACATACGACGGGCCTCTGGCTTCCTACCACAGCGGCTCCATCATCTCTCACCTCCTGCGTAAAACCCTTCATAATAAACTGACCTCCCTCGACAACAACCTCCTTTACCTGCCCTCCGCAAACACCAGCGGGCTCGATCCCGAGTCCAGCAGGACCGAAGATTTTGCTCAAGACGATCATAGCTGCACGTCCTTCAAAGACGAGGATCTGTCTGTAAACGAGCACCTCCAAGCCAAACGCGCCCGGGTGGAGAACATCATACGAGGCATGGCTGCTTCACCCAACGGCAGGTCTCACAGAGAAGCGGAAAGCGAGTGCGAAGCCGTCCGCTGTAGAAGAGACCTCCTGAAGGAGAACAAACGCAAGCAGAGGCTGCCCCAGCACCAGGAGCCCAGTCAGTCCCACACAAAGACCAGCAAAGACGAGGAGTGCCACAAACTCAAGGAGCAGCTCCAAAGCATGCAGCGTCTCCTGCATCAGCTCCAGGAGAAGATCTCGCACGTGCACGAACAGAATTACTCGGAGAACGAGGAACGGGAAGATGTGAGGTCGGAGCACGACGTCCAACCCAGTTTGAAGCTGGACAGTGGTGCAACGCACCACAAAGAGCAAGTTAAAGTCGAAAACGGTGGTTTCAGCTCCGACAGGGCGGTGAAGAACCTGCAGGAGACTCTTAAATGCGAGCTGACCAGGACTGTGAGCGAAAGCGTCGATATGGTCTTCAGGAAGCTCTCCATGACCCTACTAAACCAGTCGCCCCAGCCGTGCCACAGTCCGGAGTACTCTGAGACCGAGAAGCGAATCCCAGATGATTCCCCTTCAGAGCTGTCGGACTCTGACGAAAGCATCAAAGCCAGTTCTGCGGAGCACTTTGAGAGCAACAGCCTGGAGCACCAGACCGAAGCCTTGTCCCTAGTGGTCCGGAAACCTTCCCTGAGCCAGGCTGTGAAGAGACCCTACCCGCTGCACCAGACGCCTTTCCAGTTCGGCTACAGCGCTCCTCTGCACGACAGCCAGATCCTGGAGCACCTGCTGAAGTACGGACCGCACTCCGCCTTCTCCGCACTGCCGTGTCTGCCGGCGGCTCTGGAGAGGTCCTCGCCGGACTCCATGGAGCATCCCTGGGAAAGCGTCGGCATGAGGTCCAAGGTGAGCTCGGGGCATCTGGGTCAGCACCAGACTGGACTGGTGTCGGTGGACACGCTCTGCCTGCCGCGGGTCAAGATGGAGTGCGGAGATCTGCAGAGCTTGGCTGAGAGGAGCTCCTTCATGACCCTCAATATATCCTTTGAACGCTTAAATCCAAAAATGATCATTCCGTCATCACGTGGTTCCAAACCTGTATGACTTTTTTTAGTTTAGGGACCAATTTTCACTTTTAATTAGCATGCATATGACTAACATATCAGCTGTTTATTAGTACTTATAAAGCACATATTAATGAGCATATTTTAGATCCATTCATCTCTACCCCATACCTAAACTTTACCACTACCTCACTAACTATTAATAAGCAGCAAATTAGAAGTTTATTGAGGCAAAAGTCATAGTTGATGAGAATTGGTCCCCAAACTAAAGTGTGACCTTTTTTCCTTCTGAGGAGCACAGAAGATGCTATTGTGAGAAAAGTCTCATTGTTTCTTAGTCTATACAATATCTTTAGAAATATCTTCTTTTTGGTGTTGCTCAGAAGAATTTAGTCAATATTAGGGGGAACTGTCTCTTTTTATACAAAAAAACACCACAATAAAATGTCAAAAATGATTGAGAAAAAATATATCTCTGTCAAATGATTTGAAAGTACAAGAGGGATATTGTATTGCTTGGAGGTTGCGCTTCCGTATCTCATAAGAGGTCTTAGTTTTTTTTTTTTTTTCTCAGATATTAATCCTGAAATTCATTATTACAAATAAAAATGATGCATTAACTAACATTACAATGAACAACATATTTTAAAGCATTTATTAATATTGGTTAATGCTAGTAAATAGAAACACATTTAATGTTTGTTTGTGTTTGTTCACAGTGCATAAACTAATGTTAAAACATACAACGTCTCATTTGAAAACAGTAGTAAATGCTGAAATTAACATGAACTAAGATTAGTAAGTATTGTTCATTGATAGTTCATGTTAACTCATTTAGTTTCTTAAAAACTGTCAAAAATGAGTCAGAGTTGTCATACAGTGTGAGTATAGAGATATGCAATGAGTTTGGAGAGCAGCTCAGATCATTTGATCGTGGGATGAGAAGTGTTTGAGAAATGTTTCATATTTCAGTCTTTAATAACCTGGCAAACACTGTCGAGATCCCTTTTCATCAGAAACACAAGGAGAAACTTCTCAAATCAGGAGAAATGTCTTCATTTAGTCTTGCTGCCACCCAGACTCAGATTTTTATCTTCTATCTGTCTACAATTTTGTAAAGATATTTTGCATGTAAATGCACACCAAACGTGTCGTGTCTAATGCAGCATCAGATTCATGTTTCAGGAGTCACAGAAAGGCTTTTTATCTCTGGATTATGTTCTTTGTTTGGCTGCAGCTGCCTCTTTGTTTAGTCGACTGTATTTATTTAATATATAGTAGTTAACATTGAGATATTGCTGAACAAACCAGCAGCTCTCGAGCTCGGTGAACAATCGTTGAATTGAGTGCAGCGGTGAGCAGTTCCACTAACGCAGACTTCAAGGAGAATTTTTGCTTTGATCTCGGTAACCCCAAAGAAAATTGTAGCATCTTCTTTAATCTGGGCTCGGTAATGACTTTAAGTCCAGGAAAAGACAAATAAAAAGGAATACAAGGCTTTGATAAGAATTGTTAGGAACAAAAGCCAATTTTCAAAGGCAGAAAAAGCAACAGTTTCTCTTCTGGAAATTCTCTGATTTCTTTTTTTCGCTCGACTTGAAAAGGTGCGGAATATGTTTCTGCACTCTCGATGTGATTGGAGTGGATGAGAGAGGTCACTTTCGGTTGTTTGTGAAAAGCAAGCTCTCAGCCGTCGTTATACACCATCATCAATGCTCAGAGTGTCGTGTACGTATGTGACGCTATCGCTGCATGCAGAAAGCTTGGCTTTTAAACATCATTAGATTTATATAATATGTGACACAAAACCAGTCTTAAGTGTCAGTTTTTCAAAATTGAGATTTATGCATCATCTGAAAGCTTAATAAATACATTTTGTTATGATAGAACAATATCTGGCTGAGATACAACTATTTGAAAATCTGGAATCTGAGGGAGCAAAAAAATCTAAATATTGAGAAAATCATCTTTAAAGTTGTTCAAATGAAGTTCTTAGCAATGCATATTACTAATCAAAATTTAAGTTTTGATATATTTACAGTAGGTCATTTACAAAATATCTTCATGGAACATGATCTTTACTTAATATCCTAATGATTTTTGGCATAAAAGAGAAATCGATCATTTTGACCCGTACAATATATTTTTGGCTATTTCTACAAATATACCCCAGCGACTTAAGACTGCTTTTGTGTTCTTGTATGTTTTGGAAATGATTTCAATATTGTGTCTTTTTTTATTTGAGGCCAAACGGTGATTGTCTCATTCAAAACGATGGTTTATTAACAGCAGGTTTACGTTTCTGCTTCTATAAGAAGAAGCATGTTTTTTTGCATAGATGCAATCAGTGTAGAGAAGTGACCTCACAAGCTTTGGCCCCTTTTTAAAGAAAGAAACTCATTTTTAAAGTTCTGTTCAGACGTAAAGGTGTAAGCTGATCCTCTCCATCCTCGCTGAGGAAATTTCATCTCAGTGTTTTGCAGCGAAGCAATTACTACGAGCAGATATATGGAGCAAACGGCTCAGATTGGAGGTCTCTAATTGAAGTCCTTAATCTAATTTGTTGGGCTCTTTTTCTAGTTAGCACATGCTGTCGTGTCTTAATCGACTCTCTGGTCAACACAGAGCTGTTCAGCTGTTCATTCATTTAGACCCATGGATTGGACATATTGATGTTTATTTGTTTGGGGACATGTTAATTCTGCTGATTATTAAAAAATGCACATGAATTGAGCTCTGCAAGTTACCTGTACATGAAGGGTGAGGTGGCTTTGATCACACACTGTCAGGTTTGGCAGATCTTCAGAGAAAAGCGTTTATGGTGAGGTTTTTGAGGCCTTGACTCTCCTCACATCCAGGAAGGTCTGACCCCAAACCATCTGAAGAAAGCCAAGCTGATGTTCTTCTACACACGCTACCCGAGCTCCAATCTGCTCAAGAACTTCTTCCCTGATGTCAAGGTCTGTACTGTTTTACCAGATTATGCTCCAGTAGCGCCTCTGTTAATGTTAATTATTGTGTTTCAGGCAGATCAGTTCAGTTATAAGCCTATTTATTTTATATACTTTTACAACTCATGCATCTTCATTAACTGGCATCTAATTTTGTATTAATATTTTGTATTTTTACCAACGTTTATACAATCCAAGTGATTTTTAGAGCAACATTTTATATTAAAAAAAGTATTTTAAATGTGCAATTGTTTAATAGGATAAATATTAAAATTGTATTATTTATTTAAATATTTATTACGCTTAATATTAATACTTTTTAAAACATATGCTTTTATTTATTATTATTTTAAAAATATTGCATTACAATCAGGAGTCAAAAAAAAAAGATAAAAATGTCTGCCTGATTATTAGGATAAATAATAATAAATAATTACAAAAATACTAAATAATATTATAATAAGTAACGCATTAATAAGAGTATTGCTTTGGAAATCACTTTGAATTGTAATGGATTTTTTACGTGTAAATTAGAAATATGCATTCTGTTGCTTTGGCAAAAAAACATTGAATATTAACACAAAATTAGACGCTTGAGCAAATATTTCTGAATGTTGGGGTGGCAGCTCCTGAATTGCTGGTTTAACTTTGACAAAGTTAAAAGAGGAGTTTCTCAAGTCAGCAAAAGGAGACAAAAGAGGCGGCGGAGAGGAGCACAACCTCCTCTATTCAGCGTTAACCCTTCAGCTCGCCAGCTTTCAGCACACACAATAGCAGAGCGCTGAGCGCAGGATAGGCCCTACAACAACACACACATCCTGTGAGTGTGTGACGTGTCCTGAGGCACAAGTGTTGTGATGAGTCGACACAACAGGAAAAATCTGGCGCAACTGTTATTTCATGACTCTCCTGTTGAATATGTAGAGTCCGTTTAAGGCCCAGTGTAAGGAAACCGTTCCACTTGAATAAAACAAACAAAAAAAAGGTTTAATCATTTTTTTATTTTTTTTAAATAAAATTAACTTTCAAGTACTAGTGCTGTAACCAGCTTAGGCATTGAGTGACCGCTATAAAGCGATGCATCTCTCCAGTATTAGATTACTGATCAGCGTGTTATTAAATGGCAGATTCATGAACTATTATCCAAACATCCTAAATATGCAGTTGCCATTAGTTTTTTATTATTACTAACCCTAAGCCAAAGACTTAAGCACTACATTATAACATTATGCTATATTTTGCTTTAGGTTCACTCAGTTTCTGTGTGTTTTGTACTAAATTGCACATAAATGAAGAAACAAAATCCATTTGTTAAACTTACATTGTTGAAAGTGTTAACTGAGTTAGCCAGTAAATATCACTAAACCACATCATACCAATATTTTGGTGTGAGGAAAATTATTGTGTGGTTGTGAATGTATTACTGAGCTTGATAAAACCGATGTAAGTCTTAACGTGAAGAAGCCTGTAAGAGAAACTAACCTTAGTTTGAATCGTGTGGTCAAAAAGATAAAGATGATGTTAAATATATAGTTACTTACATGTAATGTCAGCTAGATCAAGCAATTATTTTAGTAGGTGTAAGTGTCACTTAATAATGAATTGAGTTTGAATGCTCAAAAAACTGAAATTGTTTTAAATTTCACAAATAATTACAAAGAAACAGCAAGTAACATTAAATTAAACGTGAAATTTTGAAGTATAAACACTGGAATAGTATTTTCTTGTAAGACATACTCCAATAATCTTTGTTGAGATATATATATATATATATATATATATATATATATATTAGTGTAGGTAAAGCAGAGTTTATTTGAGAATGAGGGCAACACAGTACACATGTATTTAGGCTCATTCAAAGATTTGGAAATTCTCTAGAGTAGTGTTATGCCCCAGCAGCAATGGACGCTTTACAATAGTGGTACAATAATACATAAACAATGAACAGTCATGGGCAAACACAAAAACATGATGACATTGCTCAGACAAAATGCAGGTCCTAGCATTAGAAATGAGCTTGTCTGATAATATTAATTCTAATATCTAATATTGCTCAGTAAGGTTTTGAAGGTGATGTTTCCTGAAGGCTTGGTTATCTCGGTAGTTTTCAGAAATTCTGTGTTGTCTGTTTTAATTTCCCTGGATTATTTTATTTTTTATTTTTTTGTGTTTATTATTGGTAAATAATATTTTAAAATGTAATCAAAGGAAAAATCTTTTTTACTTTTTTTTTTAGCAAACAAAGTGCTGCAGGACAGAGGTTTAATGTTAAGCATGGAAGAAAAATGATGATAAAAAAATTGATATTCCTTAAAAACATTAATTATTTATTATTATTATTATTATTACACTGAAAAAAAAATGGTGTAGAAAAAAACGTTCACTCCAAAATTGCTAGAAAATTTCACAAGCAATTACAATACAAGGAAACTGCAAGTAACACATTGAACAAATTAGACATGAAGTTTTGAAGCATAAAGACTGAAATAGCATTTTCGTGTAAAACAAACTTACACACACTAATATTTGTTTTATTTACAACTGTGAAAAATCGAAGTGTACTTTGAGAAGTTCATTCTACTGTACAATAGTAATATCTGTCATAACTTCTTCAAGTTAAACTGAACTTTTATTTTGGCGGGTTGTCTTGAAGAGCTTTGAGTTTCTGTGTGTATCTGATGATAGTATTCTGGGGGTATCTGGACACTGGGCACTGTCTCCTGTGTGGCCGGGCTCTCCTGACCCCTGAGATCTGTGAGGAGGGTCACGGCCCACCCTTCAGTGGGAAGTCACAGCAGACAAAGCCTGGGATAATCCCAGTGTCCGATTCCATTCCCGTCAGCCGAAGTCACTCAGAAGGACGTCTCGCGCTCTGCTGTTTCTCACACTCCGCGTCAAGAAGCGTCTTTGAGCCCTTGGGCAGGTTTTAGCTCTGTTTGCCCCCGTGTTATCGGATGAGCAGTTATAATAACAGGGCTGATGTGAAGACAGAGTTGCCTCTGCTGTTTGGATAGATGTGATTCTAAGAGCAAGACATCGGCTGGGAAAGACTACAGCTGATTAAACAGACTGTGTTGCTGGAAATAGTTTTGAAAGCAAACGCTTTACACCATCACTGACAGAATAACAACAATGAAAATCTCATTTTTACATTTTCTGAAAGAAATGTACAGCACATACATACAGAGAACTGAAACTGTATTACTCTCAGACCCATGGTGCATACAGATAACACTAACAGTAGAAGATAAAAATACAGATGAATACAGATTTAATATAAATAAATTACAACCGTAAAATATAAAAATAAGGACATGTAAAAAAAAAAAAAAAAAAAAAGGAGAGAAATAAATAAATGCATGTGTGTCTGTTGGATTTTTTCACCTGATTTATTATAAATCCAGTATCTGATATGTCAGAGCTAGAGCTGGGTATTATCACAGATTTCACAAATCAGTTTGATTCCGATTCAATTAGATTCTGGTCTTACAGTAATTCAGATGGGTTGGGAATCAAAAATCGATTCCAGAATTCCAGAAACATTTAATTGGTGGCTGTAATAAAAATTAATTGTCATGACATTTATTCAAACATACATTAAATGACACATTTAAGTACCGATACAGTATGTATTGAATTTGTAATATAGTGCATATATTTATTAAAATGCTCTATCTCAAATAAATATATTTTTTTAGTTGAATGACTTTCCTGAGGTAAATGTAGCATTAGGTGGAATTTTTCAGAAGGTATTTTATTGTTATATTTCCACAGCTGAAACATTGATTAAGTGATTGAATTTTGTGATAAAAGTGACAGAATTTGAAAGCTGAGACTTTAGTAACAAAGCACAAAGCTTGTGATAATTGATGACAGATGTGCTACAGATTATGTTTAGGGAAGTCTCACACATCATCTGAAAACTGCACAGACTAAATGATCAGTCTTGGGATTTAAGAACCTATAAACGTTCATCAAAATCAAGATAGATTAAAATCAGTTCATTGATATTGTCAACCAAACCCGAGTAAGAGAGAACAAATTCTCAGCAGGACATGGTTGTTTCATTCATGAGCTTCAACGCTGACATATGGATGGTGTTTTTGTTGTTCTTTTACATTAATATTCTTTAAAACTCTTCATCTGACATTTGCGTTTTCTAATATTTCCCTGTTTTCAGTTCAATCGCTGCATCACGTCTCAGCTGATCAAGTGGTTCAGTAACTTCAGAGAGTTCTACTACATCCAGATGGAGAAGTTCGCTCGTCAGGCCATCATAGACGGCGTGAATGATGTCAAAGACATACTCGTCACCAGAGAGTCCGAGCTCTTCCGCGCCCTCAACATGCACTACAACAAAGCCAATGACTTCCAGGTACTTACACGAGTCACCATATAGTACAGCAAATTAATAATGTTATATATAATATAATAATTCATGTTTGCTTGAAGTAAAATCTGCAGATACTGCATTGATTGTCTGTGGAGTGGATGTAAACATGGTAAAATGTGTTAAACAGCTGCAGAGATCTGCAGATCAAATTAGCCGAATTAAAAGAATATTCTAGTACGAGTAAAGTTCAAACAGCATTTGTGGCATAAAGTTGATTACTTCTTTTAAAAAAAGCAAAAACTGAGGTTACAGTGTCACACTCACTGAGGAAGTAATTGGGGCACATTCTTGGAGGATTTAAAAACTGAAATGTGTTTATAGTTTTAAAAAAAGCACACATTAATTATTTTAACATTAATTGTGCTGTGTATTTGAGCTTAAAGCTGATTAAATCATTTTTACGGTTGTTTTAGGGTTTACAGCATTAAGTTGTCATGAAGTATTAAATATAAAAAAAAAAAAAATTTCACACTAAAAACAAATACTGTGTGCATTTTGTGGCTATACTATTGAATATTGACTTTATTAATGTTTACAGATTGTTAGTACCTCACTGTAAATAGATTTTTTTATATATGTTAATTTGCTGTAGTAATCAACATAAACCATGAATGCTGTCAATTGAGCTTAACTTGTACTGAACCCGGCTGCTTAAATTAACATGCAAAGGGTCAAGAATATGCAGAACTTTCTAAATGAGCATTTGAATTTCACAGTTATTAAACAGCTCCTCACTGAAATGACATTGATCATTTGCTAAATAAGCTTCATTCAGTTCAGCTTTACTTCTAATGGAATGTCCTGTTAAAATGTGCATCAGAGATTTAGAAAGAGTTGTGTGAACTCGGTAAAGACCAGCATTGCTGCTTACCAGCATACAGTGTGTTGTGTTTTGGACGCTGATCTGCAGCATGCTTCACCATTAGGATCAATTTTAGCCGGTGAAAATAAACCAGCATAAATCAGCTCGGACCAGCAGGATGCTGGTCTAAGCCTGTTGACTGTCCCCGGTCTGACCTGTGTGTCGAGCCACACCTGTAGCTGTCCGGCCGTAGACCCCCATTATCCCAGAGTCTGGCGCTGCTGCATCAAACTGTGGGAAGAGGAAGCTGCAGCATCTGCTAAAACAACTTGAGATTATGAGCAGGCCACGCCTGACTGCCGTTTGGATTACTACTGATGCGAAAGAAGCCAGAAATCCCAAGAGTGACGGGCCGGTCGATGGGAACGAGCGGAGACAGTTGTCTTTACCTCAGCACCAAGACATTCCTTTCCCAGGGCTCGCTTTTGTGCCTGGAGATGCACGAGAAACAAACGTGTCAACAGTGAGTGGAGCTACTCTTGGGGAAATAATGCCAGCGGATAGATCCACTCTCACACCCGAGCCGGGTCCTTCAAAGGGTGTGAAGCACTGCCTGAATTCCTGCGATGGGAACCGGGTCCTTTCATGCATTTTCCGAGCAGTTAAGTTCAAAGCAACAGACTGCAAAAAATCAAAGCGCCCATCCACACTGCTCTTCTAATGATTCTGACACTGTATTTGCTTTATTGCCACTGTGAACAAAGAAGCGTTGCGCTTTAAAACGAGAGCATTAAAGATGGTGCACAGAGATCAAGGGCCTGACGGTGTTGACTCGGAGTTCCATAGGGATGAACAGTTGGAAAGCATGCGTGATGCTTCATAAGTCGACCGAGGGCAATGCATGGATTCTGACACTGACTTCAGTCACTGAGGGTTAGTCTGCAGTTACGCTGGACCATCAAGACTTGACCGTGCAACCTTGCCATTATGCAATTTGTTGTTTGGTGTCTCTAGTGCATTCTGGGTGGTTGTTAGGTGGTTGCTAGGGCATTGTACGTGGTTACTAAGGTGTTGTTAGGTGGTTTCTAGGTTAGTGTGTTCTGGCTGGTTGCTAAGGCATTTTAGGTTGTTGATAGGATATTCTGGTTGGTTGCTAGTGTGTTCTGGATGGTCGCTTGGTGCTTGCATGTTGGTTCTGGGTAGTTGCCAGGGCATTCTGTGCGGTAACTAAGGTGTGGTTAGGTGGTTTCTAGGTGCCTGAATGGGTGTTTAATAGTAGGTGGTTGATAGGGGATTCTGGGTAGTTGTTAAGGCATTGTTAGGTGGTTTGCAGGCTAGTGTGTTTTGGGTGGATGTTAGGTGGTTGCTAGGTGATTGCATGTATGTTGTGGGTGGTTGCTATGGCATTCTGGGTGGTTGTTAGGTAGTTACTATGTGCTTGCATCAATGTTCTAGGTGGTTGCTTAGGCACTTTAGGTTTTTGCTAAGGTATTCTGGGTGATTATAAGGTTGTTGCTAGGATATTCTGGGTGGTTGTTAGGTTGTTGCTAGGATATTCTGGGTGGTTGTTAGGTTGTTGCTAGGATATTCTGGGTGGTTGCATGCTGGTTCTGGATGCTTACTAAGATGCTGTTAGGTGGTTTCTAGCCTAGTGTGTTTTGGGTAGTTGCTAGGGCATTTTTGGTTGTTACTAGGGTGTTCTGGTTGGTTTTCTAGGGCATTGTTGCATGGTTTCTAGTCCAGTGTGTTTTTTGAGTGGTTGTTAGGTGGTTGCTAGGGTGTTCTGGATGGTTGCTAATGAATTATTTAGTGCTTTCTAGACTAGTGTGTTTCGTGTTGCTGGTTGGTTGTTAGGTGGTTGCTTGGTGCTTACATGGTGGTTCTGGGTTGTTTCTAGGCTAGTGTGTTCTGGGTGGTTGCTATGACATTTTAGGTTGTTGCTAGAGTATTCTGGGTGGTTTCTAAGGCATTGTTAGGTGGTTTCTAGACTAGGGTGTTCTGGGTGGTTGCTAGGTACTTCCATGGGTGTTGTGTGCGGTTGCTAAGGCACTTTTTCTATGCTAGCGTGTTCTGGGTGGTTGTTAGTTGGTTGCTATGGTGTTTTGGGTGGTTGTCATGTGCATGCTGGGGTGTTGGGTACGGTTTCTATGACTGGGGTATTCTGGGTGGTTGTTAAGTGCTTGCATGCAGGTTCTGGGTGGTTGTCAGGGCATTCTAGGTGGTGAATCTAATGTTGTTAGGTGGTTTATATGATAGTGTGGTCAGGGTGGTTGTTATCCAACTACATGTTATGTATGCGTTGTGGATGATTGTTAGTGCATTCTGAGTGGTTGTTGCTAGGTGTTTGCATGGATGTTATGGGTGGTTGCTAAGGCATTGTTAAGTGGTTTCTAGGATAGTGTGTTATGGATGGTTGCTAAGGCATTTTAGGTCATTACTATGGTCTTTTCTTCGTGGTAACTAAAGTGTTGTTAGGTGGTTGCTAAGGTGTTTTGGGTTGTTTCTAGGTGCTGGCATGGGTGTTGTGTGTGGTTGCTAGAGCATTCTGGGTGGTTGCTAAGGCATTTTAGGATGTTGCTAGGGTTTTCTGGGTGGTTGTTAGGTTGTTGCTTATGTATTCTGGGTGGTTGCTAAAGCATTGTTAGCTTGTTTCTAGGCCAGTGTGTTCTGAGTGGTTGCTAAGGTGTTGCTAGGGTGTTGTGGATGGTTGTTAAGGCACTGTTAGGATGTTTCTAGGCTAGTCTGTTGGGTGGTTTTTAGGGCATTTGAGGTTATTGCTTGAGTATTCTGGATGGTTGTTAGGCTTTCTCTAGGGTGTTCTGAGTGGTTGCTACTGTAGGTGCTTGCATGGGGGATGTGGGTGGTTGTTAAGTCATCGTTAGGTGGTTTCTAGGGTGTTTGCTTGAGGTGTATACAAGTTACTTGACTCGGGCTCCTTCTTCAATTTGTGGATTGTTTCAGCTGTTTTCTGGCCCAGCAAGTGAAAATGGTCCGCCTGATAACTTAGTTCAGTATCAGCACCCATGATTTGAGGAATCATTCATGTCTGGAGCTCAAAAACTGCACTTAAGCACTCATCTTTAATACTCACTGCTAGAGGTTTCATCGCATCACTAGTGAGGATTAACTAACAGCAGAAACCTGCCAGCAGGACACCAAAATCTGCTTCAGTCACTGATTCTGTGCGCTGACTCATAAGAATCTCAGGTTCCAGACAGGTTCCTGGAGGTCGCTGAAGTCACTCTTCAGGAGTTCTTCAGTGCCATTTCCCTCTCCAAAGACTCGGACCCCTCCTGGAAGAAAGCTATCTACAAAGTCATCTGCAAACTAGACAGCGACGTTCCTGAGGATTTCAAATCACCTTCCTACCTGTAAACAGAGAGCGCCACCTACAGGACGCTTTATGCGTGGCCACACACCATTTATTTATCACGAGTATCAATCATAAATATTCATTTTTATAAGTGGATTGTCAGCTTTATATAAAAAATCTAAATATATATTCTAAGTATTTTGTTGTTGACTGAAAAGCGTGTGTACGGCAGCATTATTTTTTCATGTTGTCTGTGGAATAGGCTTGTTTATTAATAGTTTGGGTTTTGGGTTTTAATGTAATATATTTTGATTTCATAATTCCACTGTTGACAAATGTGTGCTGTGTTTTTAGTTCAAATGCTCCTGGTTATGAAATGGAAAAGCAGTTATGATTTGTGTTTTAATGTGGATTTGTCTGTTGACTTTCCTCTGTGGAGTATCTCATGAAACATCTGTAATAATTATTTAAAAAAATATGTAAATAAGTGTAATTTAGCTGTATAATAGGTGGAATATTGACGTTTACAGATAAAAACATAATATTGCATGTAGAAGCAGTTCCCTCAAATTTTGAAATTATACTTATTTATTATGTACATTAGTTTGCATATTATTGTTTATCATTATTTAGCAGTGTGTGGGTTTTCATTTAACAATAAAAGATTCATATTGTAGCAGTTTTACATTGTGTGTTTTCTTAAGGTTCAGATATATTTGCTTTCTTTAAACATACAGAAATAATTCATTAAAAGAAGTCATTATTTCCTCACTCTCATCACAATCCAAATTCAAATTCACAGATCACATACAAAAAAACCGCCTCCTATACTCTTCCACAAAAAAACTATATATATTCAAAACATACACACACACCAAAAAAATCTTAAAAAAAACATTTACACGGTTCACTCAGACTGAAAGACCTTGATGTAAAATGCCTCTAATGATCCAGTTGAGCTTGTTCCGAATCAGACTGAAATGGGTGGTGTAGATGTTAAATTCATATAAGTCATATAAAACTTTGAATCTAACTGCTTTATTAATCATTTTCAAATGCGTAATGTATAAACACATAGTTTTTCTGATATTCTGACATGTATTTTCTGATATTTTAGATGTCAATGTTGCAAAATTGCACTCCCAACAGATGTAATGCACATGGAAACTATAATATTTGAAATGGACTGCAAGTTTAGGGCAGATATAAACAATGCTTTTGGCATCTGTGATCAGATTGGATTCATTCCAGCTGAAGAAAATCAGTGCATGTAAACATACCCATTGCAGTGTGTGTGCTTTATAGAGCTGGACAGTCTGAGAAAGAGCTGCGTGAAGGTTCTGTGTTTTACACATCAAACAGCAGCATACGTGTTTGGCATAATGACACAGTTTCCATTTTTGGATGAATAGGTCTCCTTTACACTTTCAAAGCTCCTAATGGCTGTTTTCCTGGTCTGCCAACTAGACGTCCCCCATGTAAGTGTGCAAAGCCCCATTGAAAACATCTTTCCCTGAATCCAGGCCACTAAGGTGAAACTAATCCACGATATAAAGGAAAGTATGCTGCGCACATTGTTTCCTGTGGCCAATTCAAGGCACATTTCTAAGGCCGCTTTCATTGTGAGGGACACGCGAGCTCTCGCACCGGCTGTGTCTTTAAAACAACAACAATGCATTCTCTCCTCATGAGTAATGTGCACCATGACCTCATGGCAGAGATCTGCAACCGCTGCAGAATTCCAGCCGCGCAGCTGCTCCTCCTCCAAGCTCCCGCGCAGTCGACTCATCACTCCTGCCTGAAGTGCCATGTCTGTCTGCGTCTGCGTCGGTTCTGGTGCTTTCACACTAAACTCTGTTCACAATCTGTTATTTACATGTGATGTGTTCTAGTAATAAACATCTACTATTGTCCTGAAAATGCTGTGGAGTAGGGAACACTGGGGCTGCGTCTTTTCTGTTCCTTTTTGGTTCTGTTTGCTCATTTTAGACCTCAGGATCCATTTTGTAGCATGCATTGGTGCTGTTTTACTGCGGTGCATTGTATATACAGTTAACCGTGTTACTACAGATCCGAAAACCCAAGGTGCTGCAACTCTATTGTATTTGTATTGTTTTGCCAATTATTCTGTTTGTGCCCCAAAAGTGTCTGGACATTGGAGGCTGTAAATCGTAGAGATCCCAAAATTGGTGGGATGGTACCAAATCACAAAAACTACACAGGCGCCCTCACACACATGCGTCAGACACTAGGTGGCGCTGTAATACATACTTTTGCATTTTAGTTCAGAACTCTAGAACCATAACGGCTAGAAGCACAATTGATTTTTCCCCCTCTGAAACCCATAATAATCACATATATATATATATATATATATATATATATATATATATATATATATATATAGATATATATATATATATATACACTTTTTTCTTTTTTTTTCAGTTTACCACTGGGATATTTTTCATCCATTTTGGAATTTCTGGAAAATAAATAAATATAACCTGAAAAATACAAGCCAATGAAACCATTTGGCCAATATCTGCTCAATGCAACATCAAAAACTTTACAAACAGCTGGTCATTCTGATGATGCACACTAAAAACCAGTCTTAAGTCTGCAACAGTTTGATCAAGGAACATTTCCTTTGATGTGTATGCTCTTCAGGATGAAAAATCAATCATCAAATTAACAAAAATGGCCACCAGCAGCCAATCAAATTTCAGCAGCTGATAACTTGCATTGTGAATTCACACAAAATCTGGCGTGTACCATCCTGACGCTGAATTTAGATTCATTTAATTGTTTTAACAGACATGCGCTGATATATTTTGGACTGTATCCAATATTGACTCAATTTCCCATAAACACAATGTCTAAACTACACAAAATTTGCTACAAATGAAAAACAGCACATTCTGAGAAAAATACATTTCATACATTTTCTGATGTTAACACCTTTAGTCCTTTAATCATACATTTAACTTATTTTACCTAATGAACAATTATATTTTAAGTGCTTCTTTGAAATGGTTCTTTTAAAAATATTAGAGGTCCAAGAATTGTAGCTGATTTATTAAAGTATGCATGTATTTGATCCACAAGCTGTTTATCATTATTTCCAAAGCATGGACCAGAGGCCTCACCTCTGCTGACAACATGCCTCATTACATCTCCAATATGGAAATGTTAGACAGTGTTCTATATATATATATATAACACTGAAATATACGTGCACATTCAGAAGAACCCTATGCTTCCACCTTTTGTGATGATTTTTTATTCATATTGGCAGTGGAACACATTAAACTGAAAGCCCTGCAAGGCACTCAAGCAGCAATTACCTCAGAAATGATAAAATTTAAGAAATTAAAACGTTCATTTAATTGGTTTGCGAGGAAGAGTACAAAACACAAACAGTAGTAATTATTTAAGCAGCGTTCTCTTCCAATTAGATCAATCTACTACTCATTAATTGATTTGTGTTTCCAATTAAATCGCGCACAGTTGTGTCGAGGTGTGTCTCTCACGTTAATTTGCTCTGACTTTTTTTGTGAACTGCAAGATGTTTCTCTGATGACTGTAATGGTGAGTTCAGCAGACATTCTCAGTCTCACCAACAACAAAAGGAAGATCTGCCAAACTAATAACGGAGCACAGTGAAATTATGGAATTATAGACATGATTCATTTATTTCATGTGCATGTAAAGAACAACATGAGGTGCAACAGGTCTGGTTCTGTCTGACTGGATTATTAAACTGAAGCTAAAACCATATGAAATAAAATAAATGTTAACTGAATATTTATATATATATATATATATATATATATATATAAAAACTTATTAAAACTTATTTCTCTTCAGCAGTATTTTTCATTTTCATTTAGTTTAATGTTACTAAAATAACTAAAACTAAGTTAAATTAAATAATTAAAATTATTCATTAAAATATATACTGATATATAAAAAAAACAACCAATTAAAGTGACACAAGCACAACAAAATTAATAAAACTTTAAAATGAAAACAAAAAACATAAAAATATAAAAATAAAAACTTATTCAAAATATTGATAAAACTATAACAGTATCTCAGTATATTTAATACAGCTGCTGTCTAATGAAAAATAAGATTAAATATACAGACGCAAGCAGAGCACAATCCATGCGCTCCATACAACACCAACACATGTAAACCATACATTAACCTTCTGAAAACAAAACAAGATCCTGCTGCTGTTACAGGACAATGCTTTTGAATGCAAAACATTTGTCTGTGTTTGCTTTTATCCAGCATGGTCCACAAATCATAGCAGCCAAATTTGGAGCCAATCTAGAGGACAGATATTCAACTCAATGACTTCACTGAACCGCACGAGAGACCAGAGAAACCAGACGAAGATTGAAAGGATTCAAAGGTTATGAGATAAAGAAAAAAAAATCTAATCTGCCTGTCAACAACAACATGGATGTGAAATGATGTTACACAAGCAGAACAGCGCCATCACGTGGAATCACAAGTAGCCTATAGAATGTAAAAACCTTATGCACATTATTAAAAAAATAATAATAAATGCTTGGGGCTGGGTTATAATTTAAGGACATATTTCTATAAAAGTGTAATCTAATCTAGCGTTCAGAAATCCAGTCAATCTGATCAAGCTCAGACTTTATTTACTTGATTATTTATGCTGCAAGGAGAGGAAAACGAGCAGCATGTTGATAAAGAGCTACAGTAAGGTTAGAGAGGTCAAGTTTAACCATCTTTTGAAACAATTTTATTATTAACCTGAGCTGTGTCATATAATAAACCAGGAAAAATCACAGAATTAATCAAATCCACTGACTTACTGATACTTGTGCTGCTGATTTCCATCTAAAATGACATCACTTCCCTACAGATTAAGGACAGAGCCAAAGACCTGTAAAATCATTATCAATTAAAACAGTTCTATAAAGAAAGCAAACAAGAAAAAGCGCCTGGTATATTTCACAATCAATTTCTTTCATTAAATAATCTTTTCTCTTTTCACAAGTGAAATGCAGTGTGTGCAAACGCCTATAGTTATGGAACAGAATTGACATTAAATATTGTTTTGATATATTAAGAAGGGTTGCATCAGCTCTTTTTCATAATTCCAAAAGCATTTAAAAATATATGTTGCCCTCTATATTGTATATTTCAGTCCAAGAAAATGCATTGATATATGTCAGAAAAACTTGAATTGTTGTCTAAAAGACGTGTGAACATATAACACATCTGAATAAACTTCAGCAAGGAACATTATTTAAAATGCTATATATAAAAATATGAAACATTTTTAAATCACTATAAATCTACTTTTGATCTCTAGTAGACCATTTAGAATACAAATCCTACATTCGTATCTTGCCTAAACGTAGGCGACTGTAAGACTGGAAATGTATTTTCCTGCCCCTGCAATACATTTTTAAATATATTTTGGTATGTGAAGGTTGAAAACTAAATATATTTTCTATTTCAAAAACATGTCATTGAGCTTCACTGTTTGAAATATATATATATTTAACATATATTTCAAATAGATTTTGGCCACAAAAAATATGTTTGTATGTTTTTTTTGACATATGACGCACACAACACACGCACGCACGCGCACGCACGCACGCACGCACGCACACACACACACACACACACACACACACAGACACTCTCTCTCTCTCTCTCTCTCACACACACACACACACACACGCACGCACGCACGCACGCACACACACACACACACACAAGAACAACTCTGCTCCTGTGTTTCATAACTTTGGCCACAAGAGGGAAACACTTGAATATGAATTGAAAGTAAGTGTCAGTGCAGCATCAGGATCATCAGTCAGCCTGGTTCACGTACAGTATGAAATATCTGCTTGACTCTTTATTCATCTCCATCAGTCAGTATCTGCATCTGATAGACACGCTGCTCTTTCTATCCCATCATTCACTTGATCACATTGCTCTGAATGACATGGAGGAGTAAGAAAACACATCAGTTTGATAGATTCCCTGGATATAAAACTAGAATACAGCGAATCAAGTAACTCGTGGTTCAGAAATATGGTGTAGAATAAATTTTCACTCAGTATTTTTTTTTCTTTTATTATTTCCAGCCTCGTGCAGATTTTGCTGATGTTTGTTGAGGATGAGGATCACACACTGTGTCTGTGGCGGAGCAGTCCCGCGAGGGCAAAGAGAGCAGAGCTGGAGCTCAGAGACGCCTGACTTCTGCCTGCCCTTCAGACAGCAACCCCTCAACGAGGTTCTGTGTGATCACCACTAAATCTTTATTAATTTTAATTGGGGACTCCATTTAAAAGAGCAATTAAAGCGGATTAATCGAGCCCATCCCGTATAATGTCTTCTGTTAATTAGTTTGTCAGCACTGTTTTAATATCGCCTAATGACTTCATATTTCAGGCCTGACATTAAAGAGATGCTGCAAGAAAAGAAATGGGCTTATCTGAATGCGGTGCTGTAATGGGAGATGTCCTCCGGGCGGCGGGCAAGGTCAGGGCCCGCAGGGGCCGCGGAGACACGAGGGCGCTCTGGACGAGATCACGAGCCCCGCCTCCCCTCCAGAGTCACTGCACCGTCTCACCGCTGAACACTCTTCACAACGTTCATGCATGTGACTTTCTTTCTTTTTGTGGAACACAAAAGAGCTTCTGAGGAATCTTCTAACTGTTATCCATTATCCAGATCATAGGCCTCCTGCAACAGCTCAAATCATGCAAAAAAAAAAAAAAAAAAAAAAAAAATCATGCAAAAAAAAAAAAAAAAAAAAAAAAAAAGACTACTTAGATTTTTGAAAAGTTAACAAATAAAATAAAACATTTATCATTTTCAATTAGTGCAACTTTTATAAAAAATGAAAATTGATAAAAACTATGTAGACCTAAAAAAAAAAAAAAAAAAAAAAATAAACCTGGACAGAGGATTTTTGACAAAAGTACTAAACCTTGTACGCAGGGCTGCATTAACGCAGGGGCTTCAAGGGCTGAAGCCCAGGGGCCTACTGGCTGCAAGTAAATTATATATTTTTAAATAATTATTTGTATATATGGGAGTTTGCAGCAGTGACATCAGCATTCTGTAAACAAACTCACACTCACTTTCTTGTAGTATTTATAGTGAATGGTTCAGTTTAGGTTTCCCCCACACAGTATATATATATAGTTGATATGTTCCACCGATATACTGTGGGTGGATTGCACAATGTGCGAGTAAAGAAGCCTAGTATGAGCGCTACTCTGTGTAGGCAAATAGCCTACATTCAAGTGATAGTTTCGATCTACTAATGTTGAATAATTCATATTTTGTGTAATTTATTTTGTTTATATCATACCTGTAAACTCACATTTCGCCCAGGGAAGTTTTGATGGCATTTTTTTTTCATATTACTCCATAAAAGCCTGTATGACGTGGTGTTTACTTTATATGTAAAGGCTATAATTCTGCTGCTCCACAAGCGCCACCTTCTGGCAAAGAATGAGTTTGTATATTTACTTTTATTCATATTTTAAGCAGAACAGTGTTGTAAATGTTAACTGGCATGTCAACAAGAAAAATTCGAAATTTTATAAATATAAATAAATATAAATAATAATAAATATCTAGGGTGGGGGGCCTACAGTAATGCAGTAGCCCAGGGGCATCTGGTTATCTTAAGGCACCCCTGCTTGTGCTAAAAGGAAAATGTAAAATACAAAAAATAAAAAACGAATTCAAAATATTAAAAACACTGTAATAGTATCTCAATGATACTAAAATAACACTCAATTATTATTGTCGGAATGAAGAGTTAACTGAGATCAATAAATGCTTTAGAAGTGTTAATAATGAATTAGAAATATTTTTTCATTGTTTGTTAAAATGTAAAAAAAAAAATATAGTTAACTAATGTTAACAAAAATGGAACCTTATTTTTTTTTCACTTTTCCTATAAGAAATATTTGAATAAAGTGATCAGTTATTCAGTGTTTGAACAAAATAAATGCTCAATTTATGACCTACATGAATAAATTAAATACATATTTAATAAATAAATCAAATACAGGAATGCATTAGGAATGCATTAAATTATGTCAAGTGTCCTGCAGTGCTGTGCGTTTATGAATAAAGTAAGGGCGAGCGCTTTGGAAAATGGATGGATGGATGCATAAAGCAGAATCAGTAAAAAACCAAGATACTGTATGTTACACCATGGTACCATCACAGTAGTTTTCTCTAAATATGCTCTATAAAATGATCAAATCAGATTAAAGAGCAAAATACTACAAATTTATACTACATAAGCACTTTATATTAGAAATTAGAAATAGTACATTTAACTTAAAACAATCAATAAAAGCATTGTAGCTCTGGCAAAGTACTGCTGAAGCATTTATTGCTTCAAACGATTCTGTGCTTTCCATTTAAGACCGATGCACTTATTGACATTAATGCTGTGAAATCTAAAAGAGGCAGAGATAGTGGGTCTGTTAGTTAGTGATGCTGGATGAAACTGAAGGAATGGCTGCTCCGTCTGCCAAGAAAACTCAATAGACTCCATAAACTCACTGAACACACTGTCCCCTTTAATGGCCTGAACAGACTGTTCCTGTTTACGGCCTTATTAGACAGACGAGACTCAGTCCAGCACAAAGACACTTTACACAAGACCCATCAACTCAACAAGCCATGAAGAGACAGCAGTTTGAGACTTAAACTGTTCAGTCTGACAGCGTATTTACAGGGCAGCACTTACAAAAAATACTGTGATTGTAGTAATGACTACCACATTAAAATATGATGCCATTTACATGCTGTTTCAAGGGGGTCAGTCTATGAAACATTTTAGATATAAAAAACATGTCTGTAAGTTTTATCCCTATAAGGTCTGCTGTATCATATTTGATTTCTAATGCTCTAAACATGATCAAACTTTGCTTTCACACTCAGTCTGCTCAGTGTCTTCTGTCTCTGATGGATAGTTTAGAGTTTTTTTGACAAGTAAAAACTCTTTTAGTGTAATCAGCTTCAGCTGCTGCTTCTGGTTGTCAGATCTCGAGTGATTTTGATCAAGTAAAGGTCAGAATAACTGCAGTAATATCTCCAGATGAAACTCTTACTGGACTTTACTTGATTCTCCATCAATCATGTTTTTAGAGTCTCAAATCTGATCATCAGGATCTTTTGAGGAGCGTTTGTTTCCAGAAGCTTTACTTTCACTGTCTCCTCAGCGGAGGAATGATCTTCACAAGCCTCCAGAACATCTCACATCTTCTGAGGAGCCTTTATTTCTTCATCTCTCAATCACTGCATTATATGTTTGGATCATTTTACATCTCATCTCACTGAGACACATTACTGCAGATATAGAGCACAGACTCATATTTAGATCACTTTATGGAATCTCATCATATCAATATCAGCATCTGCAGCACTTTCATAGTTTTGCACAATAACATCATCAAAAAAACATCAACATCCTCACCTAAAGTCCATATTTTTGCTCAGTTTGAGTCTCTGGATAAAACTGAGCTGTGTATTCTCCATATTCTCACTGTATGAGCCATAAAAATCCTGATGCATCAGAAAAGATACTCAACAAAAACATTTTTTTTTTTTTAAACTAACTTAGCAGGTTAATACATGGTATTGTGACATCTGAAATATATGTTTATGCAGTATGCAGATACTTTTACACTTACAGACAAATTATATATTTTTATCAGTTCATGCATTCCCTAAATCAACCCATGACCTCGGCAATGCAAGCGTTACAGTTACAGGAGAAATGAACAGTAACAGGGTTGACAGGCTTTTGCTCAAGGTGTTTGTATGAAAGTTAATGCTGATAGTGTATTTTTTCTACAAATACCAAGTTTTCAGTAATCAGTAGTTTACAACAGAACATCATGGTAGCAGGGATTGTCTTCTAGTGATAATTTATTTTGTACTTTGAATGGAATGTAAGTTCCTATTAAAGCATCTGCCAAATGCATACAAAAATATTATAGTAATATTGTTTAGTCTTGATGCACTTTGCACTTTTAATGCCTAAATGAAATTGTAAGGAATAAAAAGTGTTTTTTTAACATGGGAATATAACTGAGTAAAGTTAAGTAATCACTTTCAGTGCTATTTGAGTAAAGTGAAACCTTCTCCAAATAATACTTCAGTAATGAGGTACATTGACTCTAGTACTAGTTGATAATTCAGCTGAGTATTAGTTTGACACTCTGATTATAATTAGACTGGTGATTTTGTGTCTGTGAGATCCGGGACCTCAGCTGGTGTGAAATTCACAGCGACGCCGGGTCCCTAATGAACAAATAATTAAAAGCCTAGGATAATCAAATACCCCACATTATGATTAGCCTTCACTTGCAACTGCAAAAAACAGTGACATTTACAGTGAAGAGTGAAAAAAATACACTCTTGAGATTTCAAAATATATTTTAAAGGAGTGTCCAGCAGCATAATAATTAGACAATAAAAACAAACATTGTATGATGTATGATAAGTGTTCTAGTTAAAGTAGAGCCTTATTATTGGGTGCACAGGAATAAATATAGAAATAATTTTCATATAAAGGATAAATTCAGGTCTCGATCCAGGTTCCCCTTCCTTTATATCCAGTATCAGAATTCAGTAAAAAAACACTTTGCTCACTAATATGTTATGGAGATTTCATCTCTAAGCGATTTCAAGACTTCCTATGAGAACACATACATACTACTTTTCCAACTGTGTAATGTGAATGTAATCTGAATTTTTATCAATTTATGTAACTTAATTTCAATGAAAAAATAAATATGCTGTTAGTTACATTACTAGAATGTTAAATTTAAATGTTTTTGTGTTGCACGTCTTAAAATTGATTTCTTGTGTTTTTTTTTATCAAGGCCAAATTAAAAGGTAAAATGTTAAAATAAAAAAAAATTCAAACTTATTCAAGTTTGGAAATAAAGGTACCAAAAGTTTTCACAGTGATGCCATATGAGAACAATGTTTGTTTCCCTAAAGAACCTTTCAGTGAACAGTTCTTAAAAGAACCATTTTTTTCTTGGTGTGAAGAATATTTTAATCATCTAAAGAACCTTTTGTCCAATGGAAAGGTTTTATGGATGTTAAAGATTCTTCATGGAACAATCAACAGCAATAAAGAACCATTATTTTATTAAGAGTGTAGATAGACAGAAATATAGATAGATAGATAGATAGATAGATATATAGATAGATAGATAGATACAGTAGATAGATAAATAGATAAAAAAAAACATAGATAGATAGATAGACAGATAGATAGATAGATGGGTGGATGTGATGGAGGGAGGAGAGAAGTTGATTAAAAACAACAGTGTGGTGAAGAGCTCAGAGCGTTTATTGCGGCTCTGGCGTTCATCCCTGCTCATTTGCAGCAGCACCTCAACAGCACCGGATTCATAAATCTCATTCCCATTATCCCTCTAATTAGCCAGGATTACAGGAGCATGTAATGCCCCCGTTTCCCGATAGATTGATTGGAGGATGGTCTCTTTGTTTTGAAAGCACTTTCTGATTGATGTACAGAGCCCTAGTTTGCAATTGTAATGGCCCAGATGTTAACAATCAAATGTGTTTCCGCTTCAGGAGGTAACAGTCTGTCATGGACGAGGAGCTAGCCGAGTGTGTAACGACACATCACTGGAGTGCAGAGAGAGAGACAGAGATGGGAACGGGACGCTTGCGACCGATTCACATGAAGGAAAGAGGGGGAAACTCTTTCTCTAGCCTTCAGGTGGTGTGTTTTACAACACGACTGGTGTCTTCACCTCCATTCAAGACGTGTTAGAGATGTAAAGGAGACGCCTCATCAGGGATCACCGAATGAACACACTCTGAAACGATTGTTTGAAGACTTCATGATATTAAGCACTGACTGACTCATTTACTGTGCAACTTTTCACTAATCATTATATTTTAGGGCTGCACTGAGCCACAGATGCACAGGAACACCGGATTCACTTCTGAGTCTGTTTGTGCCTGAAATGACACTTACATGCAAATTTATATCAAAATGCATGTTTCTGCAAGTATTCTTGTAGAGACGGAGGCTTGTGGTTTAGGTGAAGGTAAACAGATGTGTCACGGTATATTAGTTCACAGCAGTTTATGGTTCCTGTTGCTTTCTGTGTCATGAATGTTAATCAAACAACAAAAAACAGAGAGAGAAAAATCCCTTCTGTAATGTTTAATGCAGATTTATTAGATTTAATTTATAGAGTGAAGACTATGCAGTGTTATTTTATATTTAATTATTAAATTCTTCTGTACCTGAATTAGACTTAATTAAAAAAATAAAAAGCACTCTTTATTTCATTTGTATCTTTGTTCTGTTATATTTATGATTATTTTGTTATTTTCTATGCTGATTTACTCACCTACAAAATCACCCAATCACAATATATATATCGCAGAAAAACATAATATTGCAATGTGAGCGCAGCCCTATTATATATTCAGCAAAGACAAAATTGTTTTAATGCACAATAAAATGTTACTGTAAGTCATTAATCCTTCCAACAAGCAAAACACTTTCTGTACTGTAAGTAATTTTTTATCAAGGGTTAAAAACCCATATTGCTTTTGTAACATTTTATCTTAAAGGGATCATGCATGTTCTTTATCTCTCAGTTTTATTTGTTTGCATAAAGCATAATTAACACTCCACTTAACCCATGGCATTTCTACACAGAATTGTGTGAATTGCTGATGTTCCACAAATGCTTATTATTTGTTTGCATAAAGCATAATTAATTATAGGCTAATTGCAGCTGTTTATGGTAAATATCTCCCGGAGGGATTGTTAAAACACAATCGATGTGCGAGGCTTCACAACCAGGGGTTTTTTTTGTTTTGTTGTTTTTTTTTAACCTGTATAGAACAGCTAATGTGCTGCTTGAAATTGCAAACTGGTATTTCTTGCTGTATCTGCTGTTACATCAGCGCCACCTGCTGAAAGAGAGTGAATCTGCGTCTCATTCACAGCTTCTGCTGTTTCTGTTTCATGCAGATGTTTTATGTAGCATTTATGTAGACAAAAAGTCAGATAAGTCTGTTTTTGCTTGAAATTGTTAAATTATATATTCTAATTTACATCAAAAACTACTCATGCTACATGCAGCATCTTTGTTTGGATCGTTATTAAGATACATTGAATCTGCAACTGTTTCTTTCATTCTGTTTCATATAAAGGCCCAGTCACAAAAATACCAAAAAAAAAAAAAAAAAAAAAAAAAAACGTGATAAACCGTGAATCTGCCAGTATAAAAAAAAATAATACAAATAAATTAATTAATTAATAATAAAAACATGATACAGATTTTTAGTCAAACCGGCCAGCCCTAATATTAATTATTAATCGCCCAATTTGGCCTGCCTCATGTCGGAAGTTTAAATTCCTTTTAAAATCCCTTTAAAGTCCCGGTTCTGCTCAATCTCTGCTCACTCTGCAGTGGAATTCTCCGGAACACATGCTCAGTTTGTTTGGGCTCAGATGTATGGATTTAGATAAGCTAAAATGGATTTTAAAATTGTGTAATTAAGACAAATAATGCTAATCATTCATGCGTGTCACGTTATGAAATGCTATCACCACTATAGCTTCAGTGAGGGTTGATGTGCCATATTTGATTTATCTCCATATGAGCCGATCAGTAATTTAATTTGAGAGTGAATAACAACTTAAATGTAGCTGTTCATCATACACAGTTGATTGTATTGTATTGCTTTAATAGACTTGTATTAATCCACTGGAGTTGTTTGAATTACTTACACACTGCCTTTATGTCCTTTTTAGAGCTTGAAACATCTGGACCCTGTTGATTATTATAAATATCTTCTTTACTGTTCCACAGAAGAAAGAAAACCATACACGTTTGGAGCGACATGAGGGTGAGTAAATGTCATTGTCACAGAAATATTTAAAAATTTAAGACCTTTTTCCACGGATGTAACCAAGATTTCTGTGCATGTTTTAGACCTTCAGTCCAAAGTTCACATTGCTGCAATTGTCCTTGTGTGTATTGTGTTTTTAAGGCAAAACATGTAATAATGATCTTGACAGAAAATTAGGGCTCCCAGCACTTCCTGTTTAGATCCTGAAAGAGCATCTCCAGCATAACTGTGTGTGTGTGTTACAGGCTCAGAATTAAAGTTTATGAGTTAATGATCCAGCAGAGGGCAGGGCCCACCCACCGAAGCCTCTGTCACGTACTCCTGCCCTGAACTTCATCAATAGATCACTTCCTCAGATAGTTCCCGGATACTCAAGCACATTATTAGCTGAGGATTTGGGAGTTGGGGGTGGGGGGGGGGGGGGTCACTTAAACTTGAAAGTGTGGAAATTGGGTTCACTTTGGCAAGTAGAGCGGCAATATCATGGTGAAAATTGTTTACTGTGTGAAAGTACGAGCCTGTGATGAGCTTGTGCATTTATCAGGGTTCACGTGATCATGGCAAACTGGCAATTTTAAGCCTGGGAAATATCAATATTGTAATTGTACTCACTACCAAAGCATTTTATGATACTGTTTGCACTGACTGGTCTGCATCTCCTAAAATCTGCACTTCACCATTTATTATCTAATGTACTATACATATATACTGCTATATGAACTTTTATAGCTTCTTTTTTCACTCACTGATGACAGTAAGTTTTAATGTAATCTAGCATTTATATTGTTCAAATCTCCTCTAACATATATCTCCTCTGAAATCACTCTGTATGAGTGCAAAGTTGTTTTAAAAATTCACATCAGATGCCAGCAGTTCATGAGAATTGACTGTATGTTTCTCAGTGTTGTAATAAATTCCCACATGGGGAGCGAATCATGACTCTGCAGATACAGAGGAGGTCGTCTGATATCAGTCTGATTGTTTTCTCTGGTGTCTCGACAGATCTTCACTCTCAGTACTGATAGAGGAGCAGGATCTGAGCTGCCCACAGCTGAACTAGGTAAGTAGCTTCATTTCTTTCTAAACCACCATATCTAAGTGAGTGAATGACAGCAGAAGCCCCTCTGGGTGGAACGGTGGGTCTCTTGAGTTAGTGCACCCATTTTTGTCCAGGGCCCATCTGTGTGACCCAGTGCTGTTACAAATGATGGCATGCTCCTCCTGGTTAGATCAGTTTTGTGTCTTTGTGTAGTTTGTAGAGCCCTATGAAAGCTATTGCATTATTATTTTTTTAAAATTTATTATTATTATTATTATTATTATTTTCAAATTCTTTTTTTTTCTGGATTCCATTTTAATGGTTAAATGAAATTTTACTAATAAAAAAGCTGATCAATTAAAGTCATGAAAGCTATACAGTTTAACATCAATTTATTAAAAGTTGAACAAAAATCAAGGAATTTGGGAAAAGGGAATTTTTTTATCCCCCCCCAAAATTCCCTTTTCCCAAATTCCTTGTTTTATATTGTAATTACATTTTAATGGTTTAATTAAATTGTAATTTTAAAAAAAAAAAAATTTAGTTGTTAAAAAGCATGTCTAATTCAAAAACTTTTACAATTTAAAAATTTTAATCTATAATTTCATATTTTCTTTACAATAATAGGAAATATTTTGTTGTTTTGTTTTATTTCTAATCTATAATTTCATACAAATGTATGATCAAAAATGTGAAAATCAAATAAAGGCATAAAACATTAAAATGCAATCAAATTAATATTTAACAATTTTCAAAATCCACATTTTTTTTTTTCAGGTTTGTTGTGAAGATCTTTGCACTTCTTTGTGTGTTTGATGTTAGTTTTCTCAAAAGAAATGGCGAAATGCTGCTGAAGTGACTCTCAGAAAAAATTCTGTGACATTTTATTATATTTATGACTTGAGTCTGTGATTCTGTTTGTGTTTTCTACAATCACAGTTCGTAAGTGGCTCCTCAGCACAATCATCACAAACGCTGCTGGACTAAAACATTTATTATTGAGGGGTTTGTTCACTTACCGTTGGGTAACTAATAGTAATAATGATGCTTGACTTCTCGCATCACCCTATAACTGAAGCACAGACTTTTACGATTTGTTTGTCATGACAGAAACATATTGCAAAATATAAATGTGAACAATATCAACGTTTGTTTAACGCTTGTAAACGTTAAAGAGAGCCGCCACGGTGTCTCATTGCGTCAAATCAGCCGTTTCTCTGTAAATGGGCCGCATTTAACGCTCAAAAAGGAGCTTTTGTGAGTCGCTGAACAACACAGGAGTGACAAAGTGGCTCTTCCGAGCTTATTAAAGTGTGAGGGTGAATGATAACCTGTCGGTTATTAGAATAATCAGGACGAATCCCGACCGCCCCGTTTTTTTCTGGCCGTATCACCCCCAGAACAACCCCTCGACATTCAAAAGCTGTAATTGAATGAGTCTTTGTCATTATTGTGATTAATCATATTAATTTGTACTAATTAAGAGATGGTTTGAAGTGATGACAATTAGATTAATGAAATTAGTTTTAACTTTCACCCCCCCCCCCCACGCGCCCTCCTCTCCTCGTTCTGTAACTTATAACAAAGAAGGGGAAATCATAGCACAACTGTTATGAAACAGTTGGCAATCTGGATTTTGGGACTAATTGAATGTCCGATTTTATTAATGATGAAATTTATAAAAGTCCTTGGGGGGAATATTAGCGCTGATTCAGCGGTTGGGGGAGGGAAATTAATTAAAATTCCCAGAGATTCCCTTCGCATTAAAGGCCCAGACCCACCTCAACCTCGGTCCTCAGAGCCTGCGTGATGTTTGCTCTCCTCGAGCCACAGGGCAGACGCTTGCTTTAGTCAGACCTGAGGGGACATTTGCTTGTGTCCTGCTGAAATCAATCTCAGAGACTCATATTGTGTAAAAGGCATGTTAGATGTTTCACCCCAAGTTATTTATATCTTTTGCTTGCATGTGCCAACTAACAGTTTGCATTTCCAAACTGATTTCATTTTGGCAGTAATAATCCAGTCACCACTGAGAGACAGATCTGATCTCACCATCATCAATGTCTCTGTGATGAAGACACTCCAAAGAATATCTTGCATAAATCCACATTACCCACAAAGCTACATTAAAACTGGCCGCACATGTACAAATGCTGCTTTAAAAGCACCTCAGTTCTGATGGATTTAGTCTTTCTCCCTCTCCGGTTTTTCCGTCTCTTAATGTAACCCCAGAGTGACTGAATGGTCTGTTATTGGTCAAAAGTCTTGATGGAAAATGAATGTCTGGAAATGTAAAACTGATATTTCCTACTGACACACTAAAGCAAAAGTCTTCAAATATACTCTCTATTGGTCAAAGGTTTGGAATTAATATTTTTTAATGTTTTTGAATAATGTCTCTTCTGTGCACCAAAGGCTGCATTTATTCAATCAAAAAATATATTAAAAACTGTGAAATATTGTTAAAGTTTAAAATAACTGTTTTCTATTTTAATATCTGTTAGATCAAATGCTGTGATCAAAGCTGAATTTTCAGCATCATTACTCACACGATCTTCAGAAATCATTCTAACAGAGTTTTGCACAGTGCTGTTTGTATTTGCTTTGAGCTGGCATGAATTTTATTCTTCATTGAGTTAAATGTTCAATGTTACGGTATTTAAAACACTAAATATCTCATTAGATAAAACCAAGGCATGTTTTCCACACTAAATGAACAAAATGTGTTAAAATGAATTTGTTGAAAAGTTTTATATTTTGTTGAATCAGACGTTTGAATAAGTTCACTGAGAGGACATTTTGAGCAGATTCACATAAATGATTGCTAATAAAACACTTAAATCTCTCCAACTCAGAGTGCATTGAAATCATCAGGATACTCACAATGTTTCATAATTTCAGGAATATCCACCCAGTCCTGCACTCTTTATTGCCACTGATGGTTCTATGAAGAACCTTTTAAGATCTGAGCTTCCATTGCACAGAAGGTAAATGGTTCTTTTAAGAACTGTCCACTGAAAGGTTCTTTGAGGAACTAGAATGGGTTCTTCTATGGCGTCGCTGCAAAAACACAATTTTTAGAGCATACATAACTGGACATAACATAACTGAAGTGTCTATTTTTGAGTATCTATTGATACTAAATGATGATGCAGTATTTCCTTGATTTGACAGTTCAGAACAGAAGTGTGTGGAAGTTTCCTAACTCAGGTGCGCAGCCACAGGAGTGATTGATGTTTCCGGCAGGCGCGGTCTCAGCGTGCGCAGGGAGGGAGCTGACACTCGTGTTGGACGGGCCCTGGCCGCTCCTCCTTGTTTTGCATATTCACAGCTCTGTCGACTTCTCAGCAGGCCAGTTCATAATTAACAGCTGTTGAGATGTCAAACGTGGCTCCGGCCGTTGGCACATGCAAATATGTTTGTATTCCTACCCTGCGCCTCAGAGCCGTGGCTGCGTTTCCCCGGGTCACGATCTCTGTCCCTCTTTCTGTCTGCCATTTACACACACACACTCACAGGTGTGCGCATGTGAACAGACGCTCGACACACACACACACACACACACACACACACTGATCGACACGCACCTGTAATCTCCAGCACGCTCATTCTGACCGTAAAGCCGGCTCTAGGCACGGCACGCTGTCAGGTCCCCGCGCTCGCACTCCACCGGACGACTTCTGCATAAAGTCTGAACGGGGGAAGAGAGGGCAGTATTAAAATGAGGCCTGCTGCTGCTGCGTGTGTATTTGTCATGCTTGTTTAGCCAAAGTTGAAATGTAAATATGGACGGTGAAAGATCTCACTGGCGATATGCTGCTTGAAATTCTAATAAACAGGTAGCTGTCCGCTTGTTATAAATGATACCCATAAAAGGAGGGTGATTCCTTTAACTGATAAAGATGAGAAAATAATTGTTTGAGCTGGCACAGAATTAATCAGATCAAAACATGTGCAATCGTTTCACAAAGACAGAGGCCGTATAAAATACAAAATAAATGAAATGTGATAAAGTGTTGGTTATCGGGCACCTCGACTGGAGGTGAGCATTACAATATTATGAGTGGACTCCAGTTCCCCGGGCGATAGCATTATTGCATGCATTTAAAGCGCCGGGGAGATGTATTTATGTTAAAATGAAGATATTCAAAAGGGGCATCAAAGATACAAGGTCACCCGCGATTCAAAGCGGCTGTGGATTCCTACCACAAACTTTTCAGATCTCATGCTAGACGTAGAGGGAAATGTTTTGATAAGTCGTGACAGTGTTTTCACAGCTAACAGATATATGAATGATTGTCATTTGTCTTTGTGCCTGAGCAGAGACAGGCGGCCGTGCTGATTTGAAATCGTGCAAATGACTTTTGTTAATAGAATAACTGAACAAACACTGACGCTTGAACCCACAACATAGCTCAAGGGGAAAAAATATATTTCATTTACATATCATCCAAGACATGTTTTTCACACACTAAATGAACAGGGGGAAAAATTATATTTCATTTACATGTCATTTTCACTTAAAGGAATCATGAAATGCATTTATATCATGGGCTTCGGAATCATTGTATGTGTGCGGGACAAGACCCACCCACTGGACCCACTTACCATCTCTAATTCAGCACATATGTCTGTGCACTTTGAGGAATGGATTCCATGTTTTAGCTGCAGTCTTGACTTCCCACGCTGCTGCTTCCTCAAATCCATTCCGCTTGTCTCATTCAGAGGTCCCACATAAATGAAACTCCATTCTGTGTGCTCACATACTGTCACTCAACAAGCTGCTGTTTAACTGAATGTTCATCATTTGTTCGCCTGTTGCTTTTAAAGACATCATATAGTCTTTGTTGCAGCACTGAATAACAGTTACACTTACACTGTTGTTATAACGCTAACAGTTATCTGACATTTTTGCTAGGCTAGCTATCTGCATCACTTACTAGACTTTTGTTGCTGTGTTGATTTTTTGGGAAACCTCGGCAGGTACGTGTAACCGATTTGCCAATTTAGGGTTAGGGTTAGAGTTAGCTATTGTTTAATTAAAAGGCACCAGGATACAGTAATTGGCATCTATTCCATAAAATCTTTCTGGGGGAGGACCCACGCACATTTTTTATTTTTTTGTTTCTAACGCCCATGATTTATTTTATAATATTTCCTGAGGTTCACTTATAATCTTGATTATTTTATGTTTATTTTCATCAAAAACAGTCTAATTTAGTTCATTTCTACCCTGATTTTAGCCTCTTGATTTGAACACTCCATTTGAAGGGGCGTGTCTGCTGTGAGACTCTCTGCTGTGATTGGTTTAGCAGCTTTGCATATGAAATGAGCATTACATCTGGAACTCTCTTAGAAACTTTTACTATCACGGAAGCCAAGATGAACTGATAAATTATGATAGCAGTTTATTTAGAAGGGGCGTGTCAAGGGGTATTTGTGAAGTCACGGTTCCCTCGATTTCAAATCACGGGGTTTCAGAAAAGAATAAATTCATATTTTAAACTGGGGAGTTAGTTTAGAGTTCTGAAACTTGTTTTTATTAAAGGGCAATCTCTCATCCATTTTGATTATCCATTTAATGACCCCTTTAATATTTCGAAATAGCTTTTACTTTCATATGTTCTGTTTTAATTTGAGTTACAATTTTAATAATTTTGTAGTGGTTTTGTAATTTTTAATATATATATATATATATATATATATATATATATATATATTATATATATATATATATATATAAATATGTGTATAGTTTTTCATTTTTATTTCAGTTTAGCTAATTTAGTACATCAAGTTACATCAAATTCAAATGAGAAAGTTTTTTAATATGTATTTTACTTTTAAGTTTGGTTTATTTCAAGTAATTAGTTTTTTTTAATGGTTTTAGTTTTACTTTAATGGTGTGAAACCTACACAAATGAAGTTCATTGGCTTGTTGTTGGCAGATTTATCACACACACAGACAGATTATTGAGAGTTAATCTGAACCGCTTGGTTCAGCCAATCAGAAGAGTTCCCTGAGACCAAACAAGTGTGACTGAACGCATCACATGCACACCGTGTCATTGCCACCAAACGAGGATCCTGAGCGCCTCCATCTCTAAAGCCGTGTCTCGTCTGGTTAAAGGCAGGCTATAGCATTTGAGCGCTGCGGGCCCCTTCTCACCGCGGCCCCTCGACACTCGCCTCTCTCTCTTTCTCTTCAAGTAAGGCAGAGTTGTAATGAAGATAATTGTACAATAAAAGCGCCTCTCTAACTCATTTCCCTTCTGTCCATACAAGATTGATCACAAAAAGCGATTCTTCAGACCGCTGTAATTTTCATATTTAATGAGCGTGACTCCAAAACTATTACACTAATTAGTCAAATCTCACATATCGTTAATGATGCTCGCAGTAATTAATATTGTATTTAATTAAAAAATGACCCATTTCAGTGGCTTGCATGCAGGTAGGCGCTGTGTGTGTGTGTGTGTGTGTGTGTGTGTGTGTGTGTAGGTTGTTGTATTAGTAGGGAGGATGTGATGAAGGTTCTTTTATAGACTTTAGTTCTGTTTTTAATGCTTTTCCACTTTCTCCACTTGTCAGAGAATGAATGAAATCGAATTTAAAAGGTGGTCAGTATGGCTGGATTTAAATAAAGTGTTAGCTGATTGTGAGAGTTGGTTTATGAGCTTGTGTGTTCTTCGTAAAGCTGTTCAGCACAAAATGAAATTATTCTCATCGTGCACATTTGGAATGACATGATAGTTCAGCCTCATGTTGTGTTTTAAATATATGACATTCTTTGTGCTGCAAAACATAATATGTCTGAACTGCTTATTATTTCCTAGTGGTTGTCTTTATTCTTTCTCTCTTATTTTTTTTTTAGACATCAAGGTGAGTGATGAATAGTAAATAACACATGCTGCAATGAAATGGATATTTATTTTATATTTCCTAAAATGGAAATAAACATTAATAATAATTTAATAATAAATAATAATTAAAAAATGAATCAATATGAAAAATAATTTGAAACTCAGAGGATCTAACAGCTCGATTTTGTTTGTGAGGTTCGTAGAATTAAATATTTATTAGATATTCAAAGTCTTGTTTAAATTATATAAATGCATATTTTCTGAATGCTGACGGCTTATAAGCAAATATTATATCATTTAGGGTTCTATTACTAATAGAAAGGCCAACATACATATAACACTTTAACATTTATTAGAAAGAACTATTTCATAAAGATGGTAACCTGTTAAATACGAGAACAGACCTTAGTTAGTGTTTCATTGATTGTCATTAGTGATGGAAAGAAAACAAGGCTGTGACAGAAGTGCAGTCTGTTCGATAGATTCGCTGGATAGATCAACAAGACTTTCAGCAGAATAAACTCCATAAGACAGTTTTGAAAAGCAAGTTCTGAAAGTTACATGTGTTTCAGGATTTGTACACAGAGAATTCCATTAAAAACATGTAAAGGCCTATATTCACACCAAAAACAATTACTATAAAGATAACAATACTAACTATATTAGCATCCACACCAGTGCACGATAGCACAATCAATTCTGTTTGTTGTAAACACATGCTGCAGTTTTGTTGTCTGTTGCTTTAAATACTTAAGCACTTTAAAGGAGGATGGATTCTGATTGGCTGTTAATGTTTTTATCATTCATCAGCTGGAAGAAAAAATGTTCTGAAAATGATTTTGACAATATTGTTCCCATGTGTCATTTTCGTCATAAGTGTGGTGTGAACTCTGCTATTCTTTTAAATTTAGAACAATGTTTAATTATCAGCATAGTTATTATTTTATATTGCATTCATCAAAGCTTAATTTTCATCTGCGTTAAATTTCAATATAGTGTCTAACATGACTAAGGTCTATGGTGTTCTCAGAGCTGTCAAAATAAAAGTCCCACTTCCAACACTTATAGGCCACAAAATAATACAATTAATGGCCAATGCTAATAATTAAAAAGAAAAAAAAAATCCCACTGCTTTTCTGTAGATATGAATGTGGATCGTAATTAACGTTTTCAGTCTTAAAAAAATGACAAGAAGTACCATAAAACCCACACTCTGTGGGATATCATTGATGGAACCATATTCGTTCTCACACGTCACGTGATCAGCCATAACGTTTAAACTTTTGAAATATATGCATGCAGAAATAAGAATTAAGCACTATGGCAAAAGAAAATATTTTCTGTTCTGTTCCTCAAACCGAACTATCAAATGCAACTCATTGTTCTTTGAAAGATTGTTGCTTCTTGCTTGTTTCATGACACTTTTCAAAGTGAAATGTCCAGTGAGTGGTGCTTAAAGCACATCCAGGTTTTTATATGAAACCGATTTAATTACACTGATATTGTTGAACTTCAGAAAATAAAGAAAAGCCATACATATGCAGCTGGCTATGTGATGCAAACATCAGAATATATTCGTTTAGAAATCATGCATTATGGTAAAAGTGTGTTGAGGTCATAACATAGCATTGTGCAAGCAATTGTCTTTATTTATGGATAATCATAATTTGTGATCATAATGCGAAAGTGTGTTCAGCTGGAAACTGGTGTGAAGTGAATGCACGTTTTTTTTTTGAGTTGGTAGAACATATTTTCTTGCCGATGGATGCTTATAGCTCAGTCTAAACATGAATCTGAACTATGAGAGAAGAATTTGAATATCAAAAAAATCTATTTAGGTAATAAGTCGAGTGTCTCTGATTATTCCAGCTGCGGTTTGTTGTGTTATCCTGTGCTAGTCGTTTGGGATTGTGTGCGGAGAGAGACGCACATCTGTGTCAAGCAGCGCGCCGTCACAGTCGCGGAGGAGGAGGCCCGCTTGATTTATGGGAGCCCCTTCACAGCAGAGCGCATAGTCTGGAAAATCTCCCGTTTTACACAATTGCCTGAAAAATGAGATCTGTGCTTACATTCTTTTCATTAGCGGTTTAGGCCAGCATGGCACTTGGGAGAGAGCGACACAGAGCCGGAGAGCCGGGGCGATGGTTCATTGTTGCCGCAGTGAGCCCCAGCAGCTGTTCAGCGCTCTCCTGATTACAGACCACATTCATTTCACAAAAAAAAACCCACTTATTACATTTAGCCAGAATTTAAAAAGACAGGGAAAAGGGGAATCAAAGTTGGTAAAAATCAGGGCGCTGGAGGCACAGGGAGACAGACCAGACGGAAATGCAATGGACTGAGATTCATCAGAAGACAAAGAATTAATAAAAACAAATGTTCAGTGATTATATTGCCAGCTGTGGATGCATATGGGGCATAAACATTATGTTCTGGTTGTAATAATACAGTGCCATTCAGATTTCATAAATTTTGCACATTGGCAGAAGCTTTTATCTATAATGACTTACGTTGCATTCAAGGTACACATTTGATCAGTTATTGCTTTCCCTGGGAATCGAACCCATAACCTTGATGTTAAACACCACAAGATCAAACATGCTCTCAAACCCCTCACTAGTGACTCTTATACTGAACCAGGCAAATTCAGAAGTTGTCCTGTTTGTTCACATTTTAACACAGTGCACCGTCTGTTTTAGTATAATAAGATTATTGGAATTAATATGATGCTTGCAAAAAAGTACACTAATTAAAATACACGGGGTCTTTTTGGATGCTCATCCGTGGATCAGTGGAGGAAAGATGCTGTTTTAGCCAGGGTGTACTAGTTTTTACACCAGTTCCAACAGGGTTGAAATTGTTTATTGCACCTTTAAAGGAATAGTGGACCCAAAAAAAAATTAATTTGCTGAACATTTACTCACCCGCATGGCATCCAAGATGTAGATGAGTTTGTTTCTTCATCAGATTTGTAGAAATGTAAGCACCTAGCAGATCAGTGTGCTCATCAACTGGATGCTCTGCAGTGAATGGGTGCCGTCAGAATGAGAGTCCAAACGGCTGATAAAAACATCCCAATAATCCACAAGTAATCCACAGCACTCCAGTCCATCAGTTAACATCTGGAGAAGGACAAAAGATGAAACAAATCCAACAACTTTAACAAGTGAAATGTGTGTTGGCAGTGTGTGTACAGAACCACCCTATAATGATAAAAATCCACCTGGTGTTTTTTTTTTTAAATCATCGTTAAAGCATTCCCCTTTCTCAAATCGAAGCGGGTTCTCAGATGCCCCTGATCATTGTGACGTCACACAAATCAGGCCCTCCCACGATAGTTTGATGACAGTAGCATTTCAACACAGACTTGGACTGGACGTCTTAACGCTTAGCTCCGGCCGCTGAGTGACTGTTATCAGTCCTCCATTGTTTCGGAGCAGATGTAGACAAGAATGTCTCCTAATGGTTTTAAAAAAAGCACAGCACAGAAACGCTCAATTGATGAGCTTTGATAGACATGATGCCCCCATAATGGTTACCAATACCAACTTGCTATAACACAAAAGCTTGCAAACGCTGGCCCCGCCTCCGGGGTCTTCTGATTGGTCTGCTGTTTTGGAACTGACATTGATGAGAATAGGTAAAAGTGGGGAAATTCTTTTTAACTTGACCATGGGGTTTTAAAAATCCGACAGTGTCATATGCGAGACGCTGCAAAAACACTGAGGGCACAATGGTCATACATATCCTCCCTAGTGCATGTTTCCATAGGAAAAAACTATGGAAAATAGCACACTATGGAATGGAATGTTCTGTATGTGAAACAGCCCCCTAATGCGTTTTTTAAAGAAGCCACTGCAAAAACACAGCCTAGGTCTTGTTTAAGAGAAAATAGAACTGTGTGCAGAAAGAAACATCCATGAGGGCACTCATTTTATCTTACTGATGTCAGCTGAACTGCATGGACAGTCCCCCCGTGTGTGTGTTTGTGTGTGTGCAGCAGCGCGCTCAACAATGTAATTGGAGAGTGGATGAAAAATTATTGTGATTGGGCCAAGCCAGGTCAGCCGCCCCCTCCTGACCGTTTGTCAACAAGTATCCCCCCCGAACGTCGTTCCGCTCTCCACCCGGGCCCTTGGACCCCGCACCTATACATCGTCCGGGCCAGATCTGTCACTGCCGCATCTAATGTGACAAAGTTTTTATCGATTTGTGTATTAAGGCGGGCCAGATTAAAAAGTAAATACGGCAATCTCGCCCAGGGCCACTCGCTCTGGCAGGTTATGGTACATTTTCACGGTGGCCTGAGCAGGCCATCAGTGGCCCGCCCGCCGAGCGGCCCCAACCTGACAGGAGAATCAAACAGGCCCTCGAGGGAGCGGCGCAGGGACCCGGGGCCAGGGGTTGCGCGCTAGGGTTAGGGAAGGGGGCTTTTTTGTCGAGGGGAGTCCTGCGCGCCGGGTTAAGGAGATGTGGCTGGAAAAGCACTGGCGATACTATTAAAATGGAGAGCGCACTTATAATATGTCTTTTATAAGACTGTCCACACAATGAGGCAGCAGGCGTTCTACACAATTCGCTGTTTTTCCTTTCACCTCTGCATCAATGCGTCGAATCCTTTTGGCTGCCTTCACTTTAGTTTTTGTGGCTCTCTATGTAGTCAGATCACGTGGTGTTGACTCTTGTAGAAGAGTTCGCGAGTGTGTTTGACAAGGCCGCGTTGCTGACTGGCGACGAGATACATCTGGCCCAGAGCGAAATGAGAGCGCCTTATAAGAGAAGGCACGTGGCGGTCATGGGTTTATTAAGAAGACTAGATTGCATTTCACATGCAAACTTAGCCAATCATTACATTGCAACTGAGGCTGAATAACTGACACCCGCGGTCTGAAACATTCATCGTGGATGATTTCTGGGCTCACCTTGATGAACCTTTGCATGACAACTGTTCTCCTCCATGAATTTGCTCTGCTCACTTGGATTGGAAAAGAATGGAATAATGCTCATCTTCCGTATGAGTGGGCTCTCCATGTAGTCCCGGCAGAGGGGGTATTGGTGTACGTGTTCAAAAAACACATTTATTTTCCACATAATGGTATTGTTTCTCATCTATTTCCCCCGGGGCACCACTTTTTCCTAATCGGAGGAGTGTCTCACAGTGATTGGCCCATATATCGATGCATGTGTTTGACAAGGGCCGTGCTGACGGAAATGCCACCACAATTCGATTGTGACACTGTCCCGTATCAGAACACGGTGTGAATGACACTAACAATGGAAAACATTACAAATGCAATAGGATTTGTACGGGGTCTCTGATTGGTCTTGTTGGGACTGACCTTGTATAGAGCATATAAAAGTGGAAATTCTTTTAACTGACATGTTTTAAAATCCCCCCCGGGTTGCTCAGCTGCGAAAACGCTGCAAAAAACAAACAATGTCACAATCTCTGTATGCATTTTACATCAGATAAACTGGAAAATACACATTGGATGAATGGCACTTGCAAACCAAGCGTCATGGGTTTGGGATTCACCAAAGAAAAGACTGTGCATAGACCTGATTAGTAGAAATCTCATATTATCTTAAATCACAACTGCAATTGTGTGTATCATACACGGTCATTTGAGAAAAATTATTTGATTGGGCCAAGCATGAGCTGTTTTTCTTCACCCTAATGGACACTCTGGTCCACTTTGTACAGTTCCCATCTGCTTTGAAGTTGAAATCAAAATAGTTGATACGACTCACTTTGGCAGCATTCCATTCACTGTACTTGACCTGCCTGGGCCCCCCTGAATGAGAATCAAAACTCAACGCGTGAAATGTTAATCTGGAACCTGAATGCCGGTAATGAAGGATACAATAATTTATCTTCGTGAGGCAGCGTGTTTTTGCACTTGTCGCATACATATTGAATATTTTGTGCTCCGTGGCTGTAAAGGGACGTGGCAATGAGATTTTGCTAAAAAGATTGCATGTGTTCACACATCACTGCAGCGACTGTGTTCTAGTGGATGTTTCTTCTCACCGTTCGCATCTTCTCCTCCAGTTGCTGGGCGTCCCTTGGAGGAATGTGTTGATGCCGCAGATGGGGGGACGCTTTAAGGTTCAAAAAAACCATTATTTTCCAGCCTGGTCGCACATCACTTTAGATTGTACACTTATTGTTCAATGGTAAAAATGAAACAACAGCTCATTTACCCCGTAGAGTATGGCACTTTGCTGATTCCCACTGCCACCATAGAAATCAATATTTCTTACAAAGCATAAAATGAGCTGGTCTTGAAAAAAGCGATTGTGGTACCTGATTGATTGTAAATTAACCTTTAACAATATCCCTAGAGCTGCTGTGTTTTGGATGGGCATATGATTTTGCAAATGCCTTCAAAGCATTGTGAACGAATGTGTTTATGCGATGTGAAGGTACACCACTATTTGCCATACTGTGACGCGGTTAATCATGTAGGTCCCCCCTTTCTGAACATGCAACACCGGTGCGTGTACTCCTGATTGGCCAAGGACAATAACCCGATAGCCTCAAGAGTATGTTGACAAATGTTACAAAACCCCTTGCCCTACGGTGACGCTGTGTCCCGTGTCAACATGAGGCAAGACAATAACATACAACCCTTACAAATGAGCATTTGGTGCTTCCAGTGGGGACAATAATTAGAGGATTATAATCATGTAATACTGTGTGTTTACGCGTTGCATAGCATCGCGCTGCGTAAACATAAAACATGTTGCATTTTTGATCAGAGAAATGACAGAACAACAGCTCTACTTACACCAGCGGTTCTCAATTCCAGTCCTCGCACACCCCCCAGCTCTGGCATATTTTGCATGTCTCTCTTTGTTAACAAACCCTAATTCAGATAATACCTCATTAGAAGTGAGCTCCGTGCATGAACTGTGTTCTCATTGACATGGTCCCTACACAGTGTTTCATTGCTTCCCTACTCCCCCTGAGCAGGGGAAATCTGTTTGAATGTTTACCTCACTTTGGCGAACATTTCATTCACGGATTTGTTGCTGCCCAACCTCTTCACACACCCACGGACAAGTGTGACATCATATCCTGCTGTAAATAAATAAAATTTTAATTCACGTCTCGCACACTTTCAATGCCTCTTTGAATGGAACATATAATAATCCTGTGATGTCCACTTCGCAGGGCACTTACCAATAGAACCAACATCTGAAGCCATAAGAGAAACATACAAAAATGTGCAGAGCAGTGGTGCGTGAGGACAGGGAATTGAGAAATGCTGCTCTAACAACTGCTCAAAACTCACGTTTCAATCATCAGATGGCAAATCCTTACATATGTAAAACCTTCTTACAGACTGTGAGTCAGAACAGCCGGCATTGTAGTCTTCTCTCCCAGGATCAGGGAAACAGTCCTCCATAAAAGTGCTGCACACATCTGAATATTTGGGTTGAACTGTTCTGGAACAGTACTGTAAATACAACGGGTTAACCACTGATTTTTTAGTTGTGTCCTCTTTTGGAAGGCCAAACAAAGTATTTTTGCTTTCACAACGAAACAGTGTCTCCACTACATGGCGCCGGCGGCAACAATGAGAATCAAAGGTTACATCTTCTTCCTTTGCATGAACATTTGGGCGGCGTTATGCAAATCTTCTCCCATCATGAAGTAGAGCACTGGGGGGCGTGTGGTTAAACGAGGCGTTTTAGGAGGCGTGGATGCGTCTTAACTTTTATAAAGAATATTGCTACGTTTACATTTACATTTAATCATTGTAGCAGACACTTTTATCCAAAGCGACTTACAAATGAGAACAAGTAGAAACAATCAGATCAACAAGAGAACAACAACGGTACCACAAGTGCCATGACAAGTCCTCAGTTAGTCTAGTACAGAACACGTTAGCCAGGGTTTTTTTTTTTTTTTTTTTTTTTTTTTTTTTTAAGATTATGATAGACAAGAAAAAGAAAAGGTAAGTACTAGTATTAGTTGGTTAAGTGCAGGCAGAAAAAGATGAGTCTTTAGATGTTTTGTGAAAATGAGTAAAGACTCAGCTGTTCTAATCTGAGATCGGGAGGTCATTCCACCAGCAATGGGGCGCAGTCCAGGAAAAGTGATAGTGATTTTGAACCCTCTATGGCAGGGGGTTCCCAAACTTTTAAGCCCGCGACCCCCATGCTAAATGAGCGCTGCCGCTGCGCCCCGCGTGACCCCCCCCCCGAACCTCAACAACCCCTTTTTTTGGAGCCTCCAAACACCTTTAACTAACTTTAGGAACGCGACCGCGGATAAACGTTGTGTTGCTGGCGCGTGATGTACGTACGTAACTTGATTGTTGATTGACGCTGACGTAAATCTCGTAATGTCTGGGACAAAATTACAAATTTACTTAAGAAATAAAAAATAACTATATTATATATATATATATATATATATAGTTATTATATATTATATATATATATATTTATATATATATATATTTTTATTTGTAATCAGACTTTTTCTGCAAAACACCATTGAACAAGTATTGGAATTAACCCTGTTTCACACGTAAGTTTAAAATATTCTGGCTGGACCCCCCAGCGTGAGTTTTCAAGGCGCTCAGTCGTTATTTAGATGGTGTCACTTTATGGTTTCCATGGGACGCGTCATTGCTTGTCACGTGACACAACCGCAGAGAAACAACAGAGCTGAATGAAATGATGATCTGCTTTTATGTCATTTTTCCTTTTTTATATCAAAATATTCACAAATTTGTTTAGATATGGCATGAAATAGCTGATATTCCGATTTTCAAATACATGCAAGTGGAAATGTTTTGTTGTTTAAAGACCTTTATACACGATTCGCGTTAGTTGAGCTGTATGCGCGATGGGCGCCGCCATCTTAGTTTGGTGCCGCAGACGCAGTTCAGAGAATCGGATCTGTTGGATTTACAACACGTGAATTCAGTCCACTTCTCCCGAAATACATAAAAGTAAGTGGATGGTGAACTGGGAGAATAAATAGAGTAAACTTTAAAGTTACTTACACAATGTGTATCTGATATGCATAAAACGTGTCTAATTATAATGGAAAGGATTATTATTGCCTCTTCCTTTGAACATCAGTGTGTATTTTACAAACTCTAAATGTATTGTTTTTTTTTTAGTACTTATATGTCTGAAACCTAAAATAAACATTATTGTGGTTGAAAACACTGAAAAGTTCTGATGACAGCTCTGAGCGTGCCTGTCTCTGGCTCAGCGCCAGCCAACGCGCGGAGAGCACATTTGAATTTTCAACGTCATGCACGGACCGGTGTGATCGTACACTCCAGGGACCAGCCTAGACTGATCGTAACGTGCGAAAGGGTTTAAATTAATTGCAACAAAAAATATATAGGGCCTATATATTTTTTTTATATAGAAATCCATCTCGCGACCCCCACTTTTGGGAACCACTGCTCTATGGGATGGCACCACAAGGCGTCGTTCACTTGCAGAGCGCAAACTTCTGGAGGGCACATAAGATTGAACTAATGAGCTTAGGTATGTTGGCGCTGTGTGCCAGTGTCCATCTTGTAGGCAAGCATCAGTACCTTGAATTTAATGCGAGTGACTACTGGTAGCCCGTGTAACCTGATGAGGAGAGGATAAACATGAGCTGTTTTGGCTCATTGAAGACAACCCTCTGCTGCTGCATCTGGAATCAGTTGTAGAGGCTTGATATTACATGCAGGAAGGCCCGCCAGGAGAGCATTACAATAGTCCAGTCTGGAGAGAACAAGCGCTTAGACGAGACGTTGGGTGGCTTGCTGCTGACAGGAATGGTCTAATCTTCCTAATGTTGTATAACGGCAAATCTGCAGGACCGGGTCGTTGGTTAGTCAACTCCTAGGTTTCTGGTGTGAAGCTTAACTGATGATCCATCACAACTCCTAGGTTTCTGGCTGTCCTGGAAGAGACCAGACGTGTTATGGTTTGCGAAACCCAGCTGTACAGAGAAAGTTGTGATGACCGATGGGTTAGGGATTCTGGAACCACCAGCAGTTCCAGTCTAAGTACGGTTTAAGCTGAAGGTTGATGGTCATGGTCTACCAGCTAGAAAATTGTCACTCAGGAAGGCTGAAATGCGAGCAACTACCGTCGGTTCATCTGGTTGGAATGAGAAGTAGAGTTGAGTGTCATCAGCGTAGCAGTGCTAGGAAAAGCCCATGCTTCTGAATGACCAGATCCTAATGACGTGTGTAGATGGTCGAAGAGGAGGTGGGAGAAGAAAAGGTTTGGTCCAAGAACTGAGCGCCTTGAGGAACCCCAAGGTAGCAAGTGTTGTGACTTAGAAACTTCCCCCCTCCAAGTAGGGGCTGGCACGATTAATCGCATGCATTTTGTCATGCGTGTCTCATCAGGTACAGCCGGTTCCGTGATTAGCGGTAAATAGCCGTCACCTGTTTTCAGACTGGAGGCGGCAGTTTAATAACAACATGACCGTAGTTCACTGACCAAGCTACGTCACATATTCGGGTGTTCATAATTGAGATTAATCGCTTTTCACCCCTATTCAAGAACACTATATTGCGTATGCTTGTCAGTGAACGACGGCTCTCTGTTGATGAACTCCCGGGGCATTTTGAAAACATGCGTGACGGATTCTTTACCGCTAAGCAACGGTGTAACCCAGCTGTTCACTGATGAGACACCTCATGACAAATGAGTGCGATTTCAATTCGTGCAGCCCTGGACCTCCCAGACACCATGAAGGATCTATGCCAGAAAGGTAGGTAGTTAAGCACTGAGTGCCAAGTGTCCAGAGATGCCCATCTTTTCAATGAGGGTTGGATAGGAGAATCGGGTTATTAATCCGTTATCAAAGACGGCAGGGGACTGGTGGGCACTGATTCGCCAACCAATGTCAAAATGAGTAGCATACCCTACTGCTGAGGGGATTTTTTTGAAGCGTCAGTACACCGTTAGATCACAGTGGCACGTGAGCATTCTGTCTCAGGGGAGGGGTGTCTCAAGTTCGGAGCCTGTTCGGACCGAAAAAAACACCAACGATCTGGTGCCGTGCGCACGTGTTTGAAGCCAGATTGGTGCTTTTCGGGGCAGGGATGGTTGTTTTCGGTAACAAGAAACATAGAGAGCGAGTTCGAGGCGAGGGACACTAGCTGCGTGCTGTGTGCGCCGGCGTTGAACTCTAGGTGTTTGCAATTTAATGTAAGGAAAGGTGGCTTGCAACGGTCTGTATGATAGTGGTTCTGGGAGGCAGGAGGTCGGTTGTCGGTGGCTTCAGGCTCAGGGAGGATGGGCGTACCAGAGGGCGGGGGGTGGCCTGAGCTTAAAATTCTGATGGAAATGTTCCAGAGTGAATAGATAGTTGATAATGATTGAGTAAGTGAAGGTATACACTGAAGACAGCAATCGCTTGAAGAGGTGAGTTGGGGAATCGGATCAGTGGGCAAGTAGTAGGATGGACTGGACATGATAAAGTTTGGAAGACGTCCATCTCTGAGAGGGATAGGAGGAGGGAGAAAGAGTTTGTGCATTAGTTCGTTGTGAATTTAGCCTCATCGACGGCGTGATGTGGAGAATTGTCTCTGGGAGGGGGGAATTGTTCTTGTCTTCAGTTGTGGAAGCAAACTGCAACTATTCCGTCAGGTGTAAGAGGTTCCGATGGAGGAGGATGCGGATTTTACGGAAGAGAATAGACGGGTTTTTAAGAGTGTCCGACGCGTCACACAACAGTTGTCAATTTTGTCGTGCGTAGGTATGAATTGTTTTAGCAGTGAAGACTGTTTTCAGAGAAGTAAGAGAGGAGAGACTGATATAACCACTGGGAGGTCGTTAGAGTGTTCTTGGATTGATTTTATGCTTATTTCTCGCCACTCTGGGCAGCCCTTGCGAGTTTATAGCGATGTTCACCGGCGGAGAACCTCTGCGGAGCAGTCCAGGGCCGAATGGTGTGTGAAGCGTTCTGTGCTAGATGATTATGGGGCAGAAACGTTGCTCCAAGCCAGAGGGGAGAGTGACAAGAGAAGTGTCCATAAGCACTGGTATCGTGTCCCGCTAGGCTGAAAACTGTGAGAGTGAAGGAAGTGAGGATGAAACCCCAGAGGATAGGCTAGATGGAGAGAGTGAGTCATAGGTTCCGTTGAAAGGTGACCTGCGTTTGAGCGGGTGTGCACGCTTTACAGGAGTCAGTGCTAGGGATGAGGTTTTAATGAGTAAAAGCTAGTGCTTCAGGAGTGTGGTGGGTGCAATTGCGAGAGCAACTATAAGAGGTTGGCCACGGTGAGGCACATCGCGTGGTACTGTAGAATGAAGGGGGTCCAGTTGGCTTCCTGATTTGATGCGTTAGGACTCGTCGCCGTAGTATACACGCGTCTTGAGATCACATGATGCGAGCAGTAGTGTTGAAGTCAGCAGCCTGGGTTTGTATCTAGGTGGATGTTGAAGTCCACCAAGCAGTACCAAGAGGGAGTACCCATCCTCGGATCACATTTTTGATAGCAACACATCCAACTCCTCCAAGAAGTTTCCTCCCCAGTTGACCTGGGGGCACGATGAAATTAGCACAAAGTGAGACTTTCACAAGGGTGGTTTTACAGTAACAGCATGGTTATTCAAATGAACCGTTCCCTGTAGGGTGTGGTTGACAGATCAATTTCCAATCTTTTGAGATAGAGAGACCAGTACCTCCACCCTCCCAGTCTCGTACGATGGTGTGGGACACAAGTGAAATAGTGGAGAGGGCTGCGGGAGTGGCAGTGTCTTCAGGTTTGATCCAATTCCTCAGTCAGTGGCCAGGTATGGTTGAGACCGGACATGATTAGCAATAGAAGAAATGAAGTCTGCTTTGTTAAACAGCAACTGAAGTTCTCAGATACCAACTCTGAATAGAGAATCGTAGTAGATAATTTCAGAGGGACAGGCCTTATTTGTCCGACCGGCCTTCCCTTCGACGTACATGCGTGCCTCCACCGAGTGTTTTCGTATTACTAGTAGGAGATCTTGAAAGCACTATAGTGACTACAGAGTGACCCAAAATAAGTAATTTGATACGGGACAAGCTATACAAAAAATGAAGGGGAGAAAAGCAATACTCAAGTGCCCTTGTCGGTTGTCCTTGCTCGGGTGAGTCGCGCAGGTAGAGTCGATGGTCTTTACACTCTCGGTCTTCACACGAGGAGGCTTCACACGAGGCTGCCGCGACCACTGCCGCGTGACACTTACCACTATATATTTTGCCTGATTACACCCGGGCTTGAATCAGCTGGTCACGCCTCCCTATTATCAGACAGAACTTTCCCAGTCCCGGACTAGGCAAACCGCAAAACCAAACGCCACTCACACGTATTTCCAGGGTAAGACACACGTAATTAAAGCAAAGTTTTCCTTACAATGCCGATCACCTCCATGCATATCCTATGACAAAAACGAGGCAAAACACTTTACAACTGCTGTCCTGTATCTGTCGCTCGAACTGTTCTTCTACTCTTTGGGTTGAGACATTAGTCTTTTTTGCAACTTTAACAGCTCTTCTTTATGCACGATAAAAAGTCCCACTAGCTTGTACACTAAGTTCAGTTGAAAAGAAATTGCAGTTACCGAGTGGAAATTTCGCGCTGTCGCCACCTTTTTTGAATCTGGTACAAGAGTCCAATTAAATATATGTGTGTGTTAGTTTGAAAATAAACTTAAACACAAATGACGGATGGGCAATACATTAATATCATTGCTTTTATATTGTGGTTTCAGGGTATACACATCAAAGGGGATTTAAAAAATACTGTCTTCCTCGTTTCAATTAAGTATGCTGTCCTAAACCATTTTCGTCGCCATTATTAAATATATCCGTAATCTCCAAAAAAACAAATGGAGATACAAAGGACAGTGATTAAAAGGCACCGTAGACACCACTTTTGTGGTTATGCCCCCGTTGGGGCTGGCGGACCCTGGTACAAAATTTTAATTTTATATGGTCACAATGGGGCTTTGCCAAATATCTGGGGGCCTGTAGCTGACCTCCATGTGTGAAAAGGTTAATAAAAGGGGGGGGACATAACAACCAGACATCGAAGGCTTACCCGTAGTTACCAGACCCTGGCGCTGTCCCATTAGGTGGGATTCACCTGAGACTGTCAACCGACCCTAATTTTCCAGCGGATGGCTTCGATTTAAAGTAGCCAAAAATCACCTGTTTCGAAACATGGACGAGTGAGAAGGGGATGGTGCTACACACCTCCATGGTACCTGAGACTGAAGACTTTTCCCAATAAGAGTGAGAACCATTGTTAATGGTATCCACTACGAGCTACAATATACTAGGAGAGGGACCCAAGGCATCGACCTAGGATGGGGCTCGGTCGCCACAGTCCATCAGGAGGGCCTAAAAAGATGGGGAACCTAACAACAATCAATATGGACCCGCTTGAAAGGCCCGACAAGGAGCGAGCAAGAGGGAATGCTAGCATTCTGCTAAGGAAGGTGCATGAGTGGGACTCCGGGAGTTGCCTACGCATAGGGAAACCTTCCAACTGAGGTGGTAGTATACCACCGGGGAACTTAACGCATAAGGGCAGTCACATGATTCAAGGATGTCAAAGGATTCAAGGATTACAAGAGATTCAAAGGGTTTAGGGTCATAATTACCCAGTGAGGGAAACACACGATGTTTCCCGGAGCCAGAAAATTCTTTACTGTTGCTGTCCACAATGAATGGCACAAGAGCAGTGGAAATCTATACAACCCACATACACAAAACTATACACTATAAAACTATACCCACAATACCATGTGAAGAAACAGCATAGGAAATAAAAAACGATGCTGCAGTAGTTAGGAATTGTAGACTATAAAAAATAGAAAGTATAGAGATATGTATATTGTAGTACCTATGTATAATAAAGACTATGTCTATCATAGCTGCACGGGAAGAGATACGGAATATAGACTGTGACAAAATAGAAATATTATACTATGTATGTGTAGTTGTGTTCCCTTATACATGGAAGTACAGGTTTACACCACGTGTCACGCAATGTGCCACAAAAGACAATAGTGAGAGAGAAGACTGTAGACGATCAGCACAATTGCGTACAAAACATGCTAACAATAAGCAGGCAATGGTAAACAGTAAACCAACAGATGTGCAAAGTGAGAGGAGTGAGGTACATGAGTAATATTAAAAAACTATTACAATGGTCAGTAATCACAGCAATATAACATTAGAAATGTTCAATGAGATGAAACAATTTGAACGGATGGTCTTCTCTGCGATAGATCCTCTAGCATATCGTGACCTGTTTGAGAGTCTAATAGCTATCAGGGGAAGACAGGAGTTTCTTAATTTGGAAGTCCTGCAATTTGCCACTGCCTATAACTCTACAGTCCTGAGAGATACGAGTGTGAAACAGTCTGTGTTGGTGGGGTTGGTGGGGGTCAAACTTTAATGATTGATGCAAGCTGCTTCTGTGGACTCTAGGGTGGTAAAATGGCCTGGAAGACAGGAGAGGCAGGGTGGAGTTCCTGGAATGCATCTTGCTCAGTAATATCATCCCACCACACGCTGCAGACGTTTGCGGTCACCTAACAGAGTCGTTGGGGCCCCTGCCAATAACCACGCAAATGATGCAGCTTGGTCACGACGCTCTCAAAACTACACAGCGTAGAAGTTTTGAGGAGGATGGCGAAAGCGCCGGGGGAGCAAGCATGCTCAAAGTGACCCTGTAATAGGATCGGGGGATGGTGCCACCCGCTCGGCGCTTGCCTACGTCAGCTCCTCCCTGTGCCTCCGCTTCGACTGGGTTCTTTATTTAATTTTTTACTTTGTCACTGTGTGACAGTCAGAACCACTTTTTGAACCATCGATCAACCAGCTATTTCTCACCTGTGGTTTCGAAACGGTTTCCCCAATGATACCAAGGTTGGCCACCTGAGATTCTCTGCACGATGGATGAGAAACAATGGCCATGAGAGGGCTCCTCCAAAGGCGACGAAACAGAAAACACAGAGTGAAACGCGCTTGGGGTTCGCAAAAAAGACTAAGGACCAGGAGCGCACAGTCCACCTGTAACCCAGTTCCTGCTAGCCAACGTCCAGTCGCTTGAGAACAAGAGGGATGATCTCAGAACCAGGATAAGAGATTCCTTTTGGACACTAAGGGACTGCAACAGAATATGCTTAACCAGAAAACAGGGCGACCCCATCGGGACAAGGACGAAGCGTCAAAGACCATCTTATAGCTTCTCGTATCTGTTATTCAGGATAGACCAGGACTGTCAGAGGCCGGCAAAACCAAGAGGTGGAGGGGGTCTTTTCATGGCCAAAAATAAATGGTGCGGATCCCAGGAAACAGCACCACTCACTGTCGCGGTCCTGTTTCCACATCATCTGGGCCACTTTAATTGATCATGTGCCGCCAGGTTTTCTATTTGCCTCGTGAGTTTACAGGTGCGTCATCGCCCCATTTGCTGTTTACAGTTCCCCCCACCTCAAGCGGACACAGAGATGGCCCTTTCTAAGCCTCCAGTGATGTGCTTAGTGTCTGCTTAAACAACCACCCAAACGCTGCCATCATTGTGAGTGGGGACTTTAATAAAGCCAGTCTTAGACATTTAATGCCAAACTTGTACAGCATATTTCCTGTCCAACCAGAGGGGGGAATAACTTGGACCACTGCTATTCTCAGTTCAGGAATGGCTATGTAAAGCCCGCTCACTAACCAGGTTTTGGGGAAAATCTGACCATACCGCATCTTACCTCATAACCCCCCAGAATACAAACAAAAGCTCGTGCAGGCAGCTCCAAGAGAGGCAGGTGGTGAAACACTGGTCCACCCAATCAGAAGCAACGTTACAGGACGCGCTCGATGACATGGACTGGGACATGTTTAGGTCTAGTTCCACTGAATGTCAGTAAGTTTTTTCGGATGTAGCCATCAGCTTTGTCGGGCACGCTGGTTAAGGAGATAACACAAAAACCATAACAATAAAAACCTTTTTCGAACCAGAAACCATGGGTCGATAAATCAATCTGGGCAGTGGACGTGAATGCACGCACAGCCACATATAATGCAGGGGCTCATGTCGGGAGACATGAGCGGAGACAAACTGCCTGTTCCGCTCTCTCGGACGTAGCTGTGAGAACCGCTAAACAAACAGTACAGAGAATTGAGTAGAAGTCATTTTTTTTATCCAACTGACATGACTCCAGCCCAGGTGGCATGGGCACTGAGAACTATCAGATCTTTTAAAGTAAACCCTCCGTTGGCGGTGAGATGCTGACTCTTCAACTAGCCAATGAGCTGAACACACCTTTTGTGATGCACATTTTGAAGGCAAACCGCTCGTGCGATATCAACTGCCGCTGACGTGCACAAGAGGAAAGCAAAGGAAACACTACGTCATTGATGTGTGCGCTAATCACTGTGTTATCGGTGGATGAGGTTTCGCGAGCTCTGAAGGTGTGTGAACATCAGGAAAGCGGCTGGCCCAGAGGGTATTTCTGGTCGAGTAATTAAGATCATGCGCCGAGCAGCTGGCTGGATTGTTTACGTCCATCTTTAACGAGTCCCTTAGCTCAGATCAGTCGGTCGTCCCGTCATGATCATGATTAAAAAATCTGTCATCGTTATTCCGTGTACCAAAAAAGCACAGTCCATCTTGCCTAAATGTAGTATCGACCCAGTGGCACTCACATCACTAATTATGAAGGTTTTTTGAGAGGGGTTATCAAAGAACACCATCTTCTGCTCCTCTATCCCTAAACAACCAACTGACCCACTCCATTCAACCTATCGCCGCGCCCTAATAGCGTCTACTGAGGATGCTGTGTTCATCTCCTGCACGCCACTCTCAACGCCGACCCACACTGACAGCAAATAAAGGGAACTATGTGAGGCTGCTGTTTATAGATTATAGCTTCTCTCAGCCTTCAACAAATATAGTCCCCCACAATCGGGTCTCGCAAGCCTCAGAAAAACCTCGGACTGAATGCCCCACTCTGTGACGGGTTCTGGATTTCCTATCATGCAGACCTCAGATCGTGAGGGTGGGTCAGATCCACTCCAACATCATATTACCTGAGTACATGAGCCCCACAGGAGATGTGTTTTGAGTCCGCTGCTCTACTCATCTACACATATGATTGTGGTGTCCCACTCACACCTCCACTTCTGTCATCAAGTTTGCTGGATGATACAGTGTGATAGGCCTCATCTCCAACAACAATGAGGCTGCCGACCTTGATGGGGTAAAGAGGTCTCTGACCACTCTGGTGCCAAATAAACTGTCATCTTTCTGAATGTAAGCAAAACCAGGAGCTGGTTGTTGGACGTCAGGAGGAGGCACCAGCCAAATCTACACCCCAACTCATCATAACGGGGACCCCACAGTGGAGAGAGTGAGCAGCTACAACTACCTTGGTTTAACACATTTACGAGGACCTGACTACCCACATTCAAGCTCAAGTTTAAAAAAGCCAGACAACGACTGTACCCGCCTGAGACTCCTGAGAAAATTCATCACAGTTTTCCCCTAGAACCTGAAAACTTTCTATATATCGGGGCTATAGAAAAGTATATTGACTCAGTGCATCTCATCGTGGTATGGAAAAAGCTCAGCCCAGGATCGTAAAACCCTGGCAAAGAGTAGTGCGCTCCACTGAGCGCAGTCTCCAGAACATCTCAACATCTCTCCCCTCTCTGCAAGACATCCACACCAGGAGATGTAATCTAGGGCTGTAAAGATCCTTAAAGACACACCACCCACCCTGGAAATCCACTGTTTCATCTGCTACCGTCAGGCAGACGCTTCCACAGTCTGATGGCAAAAATGGAGAGGCTCATGATAGGAGTTTCTTCCCTCACACTATCTACTACTAAACCATGGACATTAAACGCACTACACTTTTAAAGACTCTGGTCGTGTAGAGTTACCCAATAAACTCTCTGCACACCGCAACTTTTTATGACACCTAACTATTGCAACTCATCTGCACATTGTTTACATCTCTGCACATATCTGTATAGCCGTTCTTGTAGCATCACTACACAGCATCTGTGTAGTAGTTTAATAATATTGTGTATATTTCATTATTTGTATTTATTTTATCTTTTATTTGAATTTTTTGTATTAAATTTTTCGTATAGTTCATTATTGTATTTTACTTCTTCTTAATTTTTATTTTTATTTTTTCTCCTATTTTTTCGTATATTTCATTATTTGTATTTAATTTTCTCTTATTTTTTAATTTTTTTGCACAGTCTAAAAGAGTATGCCAGACTACATTTCACTGCTTGTGGTATGTCATATAACTTGTACGTGACAAATAAAATCTTGAATCTTGAATCTTAATAAGGGGAGCAATGCCAGGCTCAAACACTGAGGCGGTCATCAGGTTAAGTTCACACAGGAGGGCCTTAATCCATCCTGGTATGATTGCCTCCTGGAGCCCAGTAAGCAGAGGACTCAACTCTCAGACATGAGAGGGAAACTCAGACACTCACCTTGTGATTGCATGCCTCATAGGTGACCCTCTAGAGTGAGGCAGCACTGGCTAAGCTCAACCATAAGAGCAGCTTAACAGCGGGCGGCAAAAGTTTGGCATAACAACCTGGATAGACTGTGCCACAGAAGCTCCGGGAGCAGAGTCGAGGAGAACTCACATGCTCCGTTCCAGGAGCGGAAGGCTCATAGGTGACCACTCCAGCAGTGAAGGGAGCACTGAGCACTGGCCGAGCTCATACAGGCAGCCTTAATTGCACGTGGAGCTCCATTACGCAGAGCGTAGATTCCAGATCGAAAAGAGAACTCACAAGCGTGCTCTAGGAGCATCAGGCTCATAGATAACCCTCCCCTAGTGAGGGGAGCACTGCCAATCTCAAACCATAATTAGGGGCTGTAATACAGAAGCCCTGAGAGGCAGAGCACTCTATATTTCAAATTGACAAGGAGCTCACATGCTCAACCTGGAGCAGCAGCAGATCATAGGCAACCCTCCCGTAGTGAAGGGAGCGCTGTGCCAAACTCAACCAGAAAGTGCAGTCTAAACTGGATAGCAGAAAGGAGGCCTCTCAACCTGATACAACTGCACACAGGGGCGTCCTTACACTCTCAATCTCATACTTCAGTATAAAGGAAGAGTGAGGGTCTCCGTACAGCTAAGCTTGAAAGGACCCTGCCTGAAGAGGCTTGTGGGAGCACAGCGGCCTCTTGCACCACCCTCATGTAACCAAGGGAGCAATGCCAGCTCACCACGAAAAACCAGATGGGACCCAAAAAGCCATTCATGCACATGATTAGGGTTTTTGCAGAGTGAGTACTTCAATAATAGACCTTCAGGAATAAAAGGGAGTACCATAACATTCACACCTTAGGGGAAACAGGTACTCAAGCCCAAATCACAAAGAGAGGATAAATTTACTGGTTTAAACCACAAAGTCGTTTAAACAGGGAGGTCCATATGTGGGCCCTGACAAGCGAGAATCATGACTGCAGAGCGGATTCCAAAAGCGGAGTTACTCACAAATCAAAACAGAGTAGAACTCAAGTTCAGTTACATTTGCATAATGTTCACAGGTAGCCTAGACCTCCGGTGCTTCCTCAGGCGAAATAATGAAATTAGCTCACATCATGGGAAACAAAAAAAAAAACCCCCAAGGGCCTTGCCCAGGGATGGCTTCTCCACGCCCAAACACCTATCTAGCGCAATATCATTGGAGAGTGAGAGGAATACTTGCCTTGCTCAACCTGGAAGCCACCTCCCCAGGAAGACCCTGGAGTCCTTCACAACCTGAGGTTGCAGCACAATTCTTGGGACCTTTACATGAGACAAGGAGGCTCCTCAAAAAGCCTACCATCTTCGGTTGTTCAAGGTTATCCCAGTTATGGGATGGCCAGTGAGGCCCAATACAAGAGGCCTACAACCCGCTATCAAGGGGAACCTAGGATTTTGTACCAAGAGACAGATCTACGATCAGCCCTCATGGATGTGAGGAAGTCTCTTTGTCAGGTTTTTGTCCCACTAGAAATAGAATGCTTAAGTTACACTAATCATAGGTGAGTACGCCAGCAGCTAACCCGAGAGAAGCAGAGGATCAAGGAGGCTAACGCAAGCCTACACTTGGGCTTAAGGAGAACCTCATTGGGAGAGGCCTTCTAGACCACAAAACCCAAGAGGTCACCAGAGCCAATGGAGAGAATTCCCAGATAGGGACTGAAGGGAACAACATAATTTTACTGCACTACAGTACAATACCAGGGTTATGGTACCATGTTGCGGCACCCGTGAACCTACCACACCGTGGTGCCATCCGGAGCCTACATGTACTCAACCCCACCCACTCATGGGTAGGGACCACCAGCTCAGTCCAAGGGCCACAGCTCAATGAATGCTTCGTACGCCTACAACTTGAGAAAAGGAGGAGCCTAACTGAGGGATGGCATTGTAGGAGACTGTACAACCCCAATATGTTCCCCAGGGCGAGGAGAGGTCCCACAGCACTGCAACGTGGCATACATCCCCTGACGCGCAGACAGAGGAGGCTCAACCCTGAAATGAAAGTAAAGGCACCACTGCAATGGGGTTCCCAGAGTGCCAGTATAATTTCAGGGTCCCTCCAATGCGCTGCCTATAACTCTCCACGAACTGGCTGACTAATTGCTTCGGCAACAGAGGGGAGCGCAAACCATGGGCGATAGGCATAAAAATTTCACCACAACACCCTCTGTGTATTCCACCTCCCGGGGAAGATACATCACGCTCAAGAACAGAAACTAGCTACTGTTAAATGTGTCCCGCAGAGCTTGTTCAACTCCAACCAGATGGCTAATGCACGCATGCAACAACGCGGTCTACATTCTCTAAGTAATGGTCCAGCACTCACCGCCGCCTCTCATTAGTCCCTGCAAATTGCATCATGATGATCACAATCCGCCTGCTCATGAGTCGAACGTTCAATTCACAACTCATCCACAAAGAAAATAACGCAGAATGAAAGTGCAATGAGCACATTCCAGCTCCCTCAAGAGCTGAATGTGCTGTGCTTCTCACCCACACCACAAACACAACTGGTCTGGTGACATCCTGGGTATCTTCTGCCAATTAAACGAAAAAAATTATTGTGTTCTATGGCGCTCTTTTATACTTTGGCTCGCCTATGCATGTTTACATAGAAAAACTATGGAAAATACACATTGGATGAATTTCTGTGTGAACAGCCCCGAATGCGTTTAAAAGCCCTGGCAAACACAGCCGAGGTCGGTTTAAGAGAAAATGACTGTGCATAAGAAACATCATTGTAGGGCAAACCTCATTTTATCTTACTTCTGTCACTGACTGCATGGACGTCCCCGTGTGTTTTGTTTTTGTGTGTTGCAGCCAGCGCGCTCAACACGGTAATTGGAGTTGATGAAAAATTATTGTGATTGGGCCAAGCGCGGTCAGCCGCCCCCTCCTCCGTTTTTCTTCACCCTCCCCCCGAACGTCGTTCCGCTCTCCACCCCGGCCCCTGGACCACAATAACATCTCCGGTCCCATCTGTCACCATCTAATGTCCAAGTTTTTATCCTTGTGTATTAAGCGGCGGCCAGAAATTAAAAAAGTAAATACGCAATCTCGCCCGGGCCACTCGCTCTGTCAGGTTATGGTATTCCATTCCGGTGGCCTGAGCACTTCTCAGTGGCCCTCCGCCTGGGCCCCCCTGAATGAGAATCAAAACAGCCCTCGAGGGAGCGCGCCGCGGTTCCCACGGGTTAGGAGGGGGCCGAGGGGAGTCCCTGGGGCGCGCCGGTTTAGTTAGATGTTAAAGGATACTATTAAACTTATATGTTTGTTTCTGTCTGAGGCAGCCGCGTGTTTTTCTCACCTCTGTGTCGCATCCTTTGCTGCCTTCCTTTTATTTTTTGTGCTCCGTGGCTGTAGAAAGCACTGGCGAGATTACACCGTGGCAGAAGCGAAATGAGAGCGCCTTATAAGATGAACCTGGCGGTGGGTTCATACCGAAGAAGATTGCATGTGTTCACACCAATCACTGCAGCGACTGCGTTCTACACATTCTCGTGGATGTTTCTTCTCACCGTTCGCATCTTCTCCTCCAGTTGCTCTGGCTTCCCTTGGATGGAAAAGCGGAGAGCTCCTCTGTGGGCTCTCTATTAGTCCCGCCGCAGATGGGGGGACGTGTGTGAAGGCTCCTGGGCCTATGATGATATATTAAGCGCATGTGTTTGACAAGGCCGTGCTGACAGCCTGGTCGCACCCCACATTTAGATTGTACACTTGTATTTACAGGTGTCAATGGTAAAAATGTAAAACATAATCATACTCCTGTAAGTTCAAACTGTAGAGTATGGCACTTTGCAACCAGGTCATGGGTTTGATTCCCAAAGAAAAGACGCCTGATAGAAATCTATATTTCTTAATGCAATGCATGTGTTATGGATTACATTTGAACTGAGCTGAATAGAACACTCTTGTCTTCGTAAGTTGCATTTGAAGTTGTGTCAAATTGTGTAACTTTTTCAGCATTGACACGTGGTTATTGACCTGATTGAATCAACCTGTGAATTAACTGAACTATAATGACAATATATCTTCCTAGAGCTGCTGTACAATTGAAATTGGTAAAGGGGTCATATGATTTTGCAAAAAGAACATTATGTTGTGTATTTGGTGTAATGAATGTGTTTATGCGATGTGAAGGTTCAAAAACCATTATTTTCCACATACTGTCATTATATGTTTCTCATCTATTTCCCCCCTTTCTGAACATGCAACATTTTTACAAATCTAATCGTTCTGAAAAGTGCGATGTGTACTCCTGATTGGCCAACTATCCATGCGTTGTGATTGGCCCGATAGCCTCAAGCAGTATGTTGACGGAAATGTTACAAAACCCCTTGCCCTACGGTGACGCTGTGTCCCGTGTCAACACCGGCCGTGAACAAGACAATAACATACAACCCTTACAAATGAGCATTTGGTGCTTCCAGTGGGGACAATAATTATAAGATTATAATCATGTCTCCTGGTGTTTACGCGTTGCATAGCATCGCGCTGCGTAAAACATAAACCATGTCTGCATTTTTGATCAGAGAAATGACAACAACATCTCACTCTACCCACAGGTTCTCAAGTTCCAATCCTCGCACACCCCCACGCTGCATATTTTTGCATGTCTCTCTTTGTTAACAAAACCTAATTCAGATAATACTCATTAGAAGTTAGCTCCGTGCATGACCTGTGTTCTCATTGACATTGTCCCTACACAGTGTTTCATTGCTCCCTACGCTCCCTGAGCAGGGGAAATCTGTTTGAATTTACCTCACTTGAACATTCATTCACGGATTTGTGCTGCCCAACCTCTTTCACACCACTTACAAGGTGTGCCATCCTATCTCTGTAAATAAATAAAATTTTACCTTCCCGTCCGCAACTTCAATGCCTTGAATGGACATAAATAATCCTGTGATGTCCACGTCGCAGGGCAACTTACGTTCAATAGAACAACATCTAACCATAAGAGAAAC